>NW_004949098.1:1513627-1526560 GCF_000317375.1 Microtus ochrogaster | reverse complement strand
ACGTACTGGCTTTGTAGAAGCCTAGGCAGTTTGGATGCTCACCTTACTAGACCTGGATGGAGGTGGGTGGTCCTTGGACTTCCCACAGGGCAAGGAACCCTGATTGCTCTTTGGGCTGACGAGGGTTAGGGACTTGACCGGGGGAGGGGGAGGGAAATGGGAGGCAGTGGCCGGGAGGAGGCAGAAATCTTTAATAAAGAATTAATAAAATAAATAAATAAATAAATAAACAGTACTTGGAAAAAAAACTAAATGGAGAAAAACTCAAAGGAATTTCACTAACAACAGGGACAAGCAAAGGCTGTCCACTCTCTCCATATCTATTTAATATAGTACTCGAAGTTCTAGCTAGAGTAATAAGATAATAAAAGGAGATCAAATGGATACAAATTGGAAAGGAAGAAGTCAGATTTTTGCTATTTACTGATATGATAGCATACATAAAAAGACCCCAACAATTATGCCAGGAAACACCTACACCTGATAAACACCTTCAGTAATGTGACAGGATATAAAATTCATTATAAAAAATCAGTAGTCCTCCTATATACAGATGATAAATGGGCTAAGAAAGAAATAAGAGAAATATCACCCTTCACAATAACAACTAACAACATAAAACACATTGGAGTAACTCTAACCAAATAAGTAGAAGACCAGTAGGACAAGAACTTTAAGTCTTTGAAGAATGAAATAGAAGAAGACATAAGAAAATGGAAAGATTTCCCATGCACACAATTAGGTAGGATTAACATAGTAAAAATGGCAATCTTATCAAAAGCAATCTACAGATTGAATGCAATTTCATCAAAATCCCAGCACAGTTCTTCACAGACCTTGAAAAAACAATACTAAATTTTATATGTAAAAACAAAAAAACCAAGATAGCACAAACAATCCTGTATAATAAAGGAATATCTGGAGGTATCACCACCCCTGACTTAAAGATCTATTATAGAGCTATATAGTAATGAAAATGATTTGGTATTGGCATAAAAGCAAATAGGTGGACAAATGGAATTGAATGGAAGACCCTGATATCAATCCGCACACCTATGAACACCCGATTTTTGACAAAGAAGCTAAACTGGAAAAAAGAAAGCATCTGCAACACATGGTGCTGGATGTTGATATATAGTAGAAGAATGCAAATCTATCCATATCTAGCAGCATGAACAAAAATCAAATGCAAATGGTCAAAGACCTCAACGTAAGTTCAGCCACATTGAACTTCATAGAAGAGAAAATGGGAAATAGCCTTCAATAAATTGGCATAGGAGACCACTTTCTAAATATAACTCCAGTAGCACAGACACTGAGAGCAACAATCAATAAATGGGACCTCCTAAAACTAAGAAGCTTCTGTAAAGCAAAGGACACTATCAACAAGTCAAAATGACTGCCTACAGGATGGGAAAAGATATTTACCAACCCCACATCTGTTAGAGGATTGATCTACAAAATATACAAAGAGCTCAAGATACTAGACATCAAAAATACTGAACAATCCATTTAAAAAAAATGGTACAGATTTAAAGAGAATTTTCAATAGAAAGATCTCAAATGGCCAAAAGACACTTAAAGAAATACTCAACATCCTTAGCCATCAGAGAAATGCAAATTGAAACTATTCTGAGATTCCATCTTACACCTATCAGAATGGCTAAGATCAGAAACAATGATGACAGCTTATGCTGGAAAGGTTGTGGAGTAAGGGAAGCACTTCTTCATTGATGGTGGTTACATGAACTTGTGCAGCCTCTGTGGAAATCAGTATGGTGATTTCTCAAATAATTAGAAATCAATCTACATCACGAACCAGCAATACTACTTTTGGGCATCTACCCAAAGGAGACACACTCACACCACAAGGACATTCTATGTTCATAGCAACTATGTTCATAGCAACATTATTCATAATAGTCAGAATCTGGAAACAATCTGAACCTCAACTGAAAAATGGATAAAGAAAATTCGGTACATTTACCCAATGGAATACTACTAAGCAGTAAAAACCAATGACATCTTGAAATTTACAGGCAAATGGAGAGAAGTAGGTAAAACTATCCTGAGTGAGGTAACCCAGACCCAGAAAGACAAATAAGGTATGTACTTGCTCAAAAGTGGCTATCAGACATAAGGCAAAGGATAACCAGACTACAGTCCACAACCCCAGAGAAGCTAGAACCCTCATCCAGAAACAGATGGAAGCAGATGTAATAATCCACAATTATCCACTGGGCCAAGCTCCTCAAGCACAATTAAAGAGAGGGAGGAGTGTTAATTTGAGCAAAACGGTAAAGACCATGATGGGGAAATTCACAGAATCAGTTGATTGGAGCTAGTGGGAATTCACTGACTCTGGGAAACCCACATAGGACTGAACTAAGCCCTCTGAATGCAGGTGACAATGGTTTGGCTTGTGCAGTATGTCAAGTCACTGGCAGTGGGACCAGGATCTAACCCTAATGCATGAACTGACTTTGTGGAGCCCATTTACTATGAAGAGATGCCTTGCTCAGCCTAGACATGGGGGAAGGGCCTTGGTCCTGCCTATACAAGGTGCTGGGACAAACTCAGTTGACTTCCCAGGGGAGGCCTTGCCTTTTCTGAGGAGCAGATAGAGACTGGGTTGGAACAGTGGTGGGGGGTATAGGAGGAGAGGAGGGAGGGGGAAATGGGATTGGTATGTAAAAATAAACAAACAAACAAATAAATAAAAAAAGAAAGAAAGTTTGAGGTACCCAGCCATCTGCTAATTTATGTTACCTTCATAGACCTGTGTAGGCGTTGGAGTTTGCAGCCCCTGAATTATAACATTGTCTACATCAATGACTCACAACAAAGAGGTACAGAGGAATAGCTCATTCTGGTGGCTTTTTAAAACTACATGTTCTTCCACACGGTCTATTCTGGGATGCCTGCCTCTTGGGAGGGCCTATCCAACTGTGTATGTTATATAGGAAACTCAGACATCTGGAGAGGAATCTGTCCACCATATTCTGGCCTTTACACAAGATCACAGAATTGCACGGTTTTTTTTTTTTTTTTGATTGCATTTCCCTTGTCTCATCATGGAGTAAAGTTTCAGACACACTGGCATTTGGGTACATCTAATGATAGAGCTAACAGTCTGTAGACATTATAGGAACTTCAAAGAAACCCCCATGACTATAACGTTCTTGCTTCAAATAGTGCAGGAGCATCAGAGTTGGGGTGTAGCTACTGAACCCCCGTGAAACTGTGTTAAGACAAATAGAAGTAGCATGTTTGGCGATGGGTGACTCACAACATTGAGAACACGGAGGCTTTATTAAAATACTGGTATGTAGGATTCATGATTTTATTTAGCAATTCTTGAGTGAGAATTGACAAATAAAATTTTAAAAAATGAACAATGGCTAAGCCTTACATAAAAAGTAGAAGTTGTGAGCCAAGAAGATAACTCAGCAGGTAAAAGGACAGGTTCACACATCATAGGAACTGAGTCTGGTTCCCAGAGCCCACACAGCCTGATGCTATGGTGTAGGTCTGTAATCCCAACACTCCTGAAGTGAAGTAGGAAGCAAACAAGGATCACCATGGAGCTCACGGGCTGTGGGGTCCTCTTTCCCTCTCGGCCTGTCAGCCGTCAGTCCAAGAGGGTAAAGAGGCAGAAGTGGTGGCAGAAAGCTTTGTTTGTAGGCCATGAGCACTAACAGAGATAGACCTCTGGGACACAAACTTCAGTGAATCGGCTCAACTTTATTCCAGTGTATAAGAAATATATAGGATTGAGGAGTCTGGGGACAAACCCTAGTTTGCATTAAGTGGCATGATCACAATTTGCATGTGGCAGTAGGTTCCTATCAAAATGTCTAGAGCACTTGCCTAATAACCATGTGCGTTATCAGGGGAACAGCAACTGTGTCAAGGGTCACCCTTGAGATAAGCCAGGTGTCCTGGACCTAGAGACATCCTCCAGATAAGGCTGGGTAGAGAGCAGGAAGCTTTGCTGGGGAGGGAGTTTCCATAATGACGAGCTTAGAGAAAGCTGCCAGATTATGGCAGACTGTGACCTCCACCAGCCAACAATGTCTTCCTTCACTGGGCCAGCAGCACCCTGGAGTACACAGGACAGGAACAGACACACAAGAGAGACTCTCCTCAACAAGTTGGCAGGAGAGAACCTACTTCTGAAAGTTGTCCTTTGACCTCCACACTCATGCTGTGGCATGTATGCACACATGTATGTGACCACACACACACACACACACACACACACACACAGAGAGAGAGAGAGAGAGAGAGAGAGAGAGAGAGAGAGAGAGAAGATAGAATCCACTCAGAGTTACAACCTTTAGAGCAATCAACCCAACATATCCTGAACATGATTAAATAATGTTCTTCCTATCTTCCCAACTTAGGACCAATAAGAGAGAGGCAAGAGGGCAATTGCACTCCCTTAAACAATGACAAATGATACCCTGTGCTTAGTTACATAACCTGTAACATCCCTATGATGACAACCACCAATCAAGGCATCTGTGAACATTTTACTCCTGGTAAAATATTGCAACCCAATGAACCACCTTTGGGTTTCTGCCAAACACAAGGAATTGTAGCTGGCATTGTTGCTACCAGAAGCTGGGAATCAAAGCTTCCACTTGCTCCCTTTTGAGTGGTCCGTCCTCATCTTTCAGAGTCCAGGGATTGATCCTTCTAGCAAGTTTTCCAGATCTGTTAGTTGCTGAACACTTGAGGTAGACCTATAGCTCTCTTCTGTGTCCCCTAAATTTCCCAGTGAACACTGGGGTCTAGAGGGTGCTTATCCCCAGTCTAATGGGACACAGTCTCTGGAAGGTGCTCTGGGAATTCTAACATTCTGCCCCTAGGAGTTGCTTGTTAACAAGAGAACAGATGGGAGCCCCTGGACTGTGCGGCCTGGCTGGCAGAACGTAAAGAACCTTGCTGTAAATGGAGATCTTGAGGTCAGTGTTGAATGTCCACTTGGCAGAATCCAGAATCACCTAGGGATGGGTCTCTGGGTACTCTTTTAGGGGATTATCTTGATAACTCTAACCGATGCAGGAAGATGTGCCCACTGTGGGCGATGCCATTCCCTGGCTGATGTAATGGATTGTCTGGATTGTGGCAATGGAGAAAATGAACTGAGCAGAAGCATACACAGTCATCAATTACTCCTGATAATGTAATATGTCCGGGGGTCTCAGGCTCCTGCTGTCAGAACTTTCCTGCCATGACGGACTATACCCTCAAACAGTGCATACAAGTAAATATGTCCTCCCATAAATTTGTTTTTCAGGGTGTTTTAAAAAAATTATTAGACTTAAAAAAATACCAATCCAAATTCCCACTCCCTCCCCTCCACATACCCTCCCACCCCACCCCATCCACTCCTCAGAAAGGGTAAAGCACATTGCTTTGTGGAAGGTTCAAGGCCTGCCCTACTATATTGGGCTGAGCAAGGTATGCATCCAAGAAGAATAGGAACCCAAAAAGTCAGTACATGCAGTAGAGACAAATCCCAGTCCCACTGTCAGTGGCCCCTCAGTCTGCCCCAGAAATTTAACTGTCAACCACATTCAGAGGGTCTAGTTTGGTCCTATGCTTGTTCCTTCTCAGTCTGGCTGGAGTTGATGAGCTCCTATTAGCTCAGGTAAACCATTTCAGTGGGTGAATCCATCATGGTCTTGACCTCTTTGCTCATATTCTCATTTCTCCTACTCTTCAACTGGACTTTGGGAGCTCAGTACAGTGCTCCAATGCGGGTCTCTGCCTGTTTCCATCAGTTGCTGGATAAAGGTTCTATGGTGATATTTAAGATATTCATCATCCTGACTACAGGGCAAGTCAAGCTCAGGTCCCCTCTCCTCTATTGCTTAGGGTCTTAGCCAGTGTCATCCTTGTTGATTCCCAGGAATTTCTCTAGAGTCTGGTTTCTGCTAACACTATAATGGCTCCCTCAATCAAGATATCTCTTTCCTTGCTCTCATCTCTGTTCTCCTTCCATCTCAACTAGCCCGTTCCCTCAAGTTTTCCTCAATCCTCCCCTTCTCTTCTCCTCTTTCCCTTCTACCCTTCTTTCTCACCCCCACCCCCATGCTACCAATTTTGTCAAGCAATCTTGTCTGCTTCCAATTTCCAGGTGGATCTATATATGTTTTTCTTTGGGTTCATGTTATTACTTAGCTTCTCTAGGATCACAAACTATAGGCTCAATGTCCTTTGTTTATGGCTAGTATCCACTTATGAGTGAGTATATACCATATTCATATTTTTGGGTCTGGGTTACCTCACTCAGGATAGTGTTTTCTAATTCTATCCATTTGCATGCAAAATTCAAGATGTCATTTTTTTTTACCACTGAGTAGTACTCTAATGTGTAAATGTGCCACACTTTCTTTATCCATTCTTTGGTTGAGGGGCACCTAGGTTGTTTCCTGGTTCTGGCTATTACAAATAATGCTCCTATGAATATAGCTGAACAAATGCTTTTGTAGTATGATTGATCATCATTTGGGTATATGCCCAAAGGTAGTATTGCTGGATCCTGAGGTAGGTTGATTTCCAATTTTCTGAGTAACCACCATACTAATTTCCAAGGTGGTTGTACAAGTTTGCATTCCTACCAGCAATGGATGAGTGTTCCCCTTACTCCACATCCTCTCCAGCAAAGGCTATCATTGGTGTTTTTGATTTTAGCCATTCTGACAGGTGTAAGATGGTATCTCAGAGTTGTTTTGATTTGCATTTCCCTGATGACTAAGAATGTTGAAGATGTCCTTAAGTATCTTTTGGCCATTTGAGATTCTTCTGTTGAGAATTTTCTGTTTAGTTGAGCACACCATTTTTAATTGGGTTATTTATAATTTTAATGTCTAATTTCTTGAGTTCTTTATATGTTTTGGAGATCAGTCCTTTGTCTGATGTGGGGTTGGTAAAGATCTTTTCCCATTCAGTACACTGCCTTTTTGTCATATTGACTGTGTCCTTTGCTTTACAGAAGCTTCTCAGTTTCAGGAAGTCCCATTTATTTATTGTTGCTCTCAGTGTCTGTGCTACTGTGGTTATATTTAGCAAGTAGTCTCCTGTGATGATGCATTGAAGACTACTTCCCTCTTTCTCTTCTATCAGGTTCAGTGTGGTTAGATTTATATTGAGGTCTTTAATCCATTTGGACTTGAATCTTGTGCATGGAGATAGATATGGATCTATTTTTATTCTTCTACATGTTGAATCCAGTTATGCCCGCACCATTAATTGTAGATGCTTTCTTTCTTCCATTGTATAATGTTAGATTCTTTGTCAAAAATCACGTGTTTATAGGTGTGTGGATTAATATAAGGGTCTTGGATTAGATTCTATTGGTCAACCTCTTTGTTTTCATGCCAATACCAGGCTGTTTTCATTACTGTAGTTCTGTAATAGAGCTTTGATGTCAGGGATGGTGACGCCTCCAGAAGTTCCTTTATTGTACAGGATTGTTTCGGCTATCCTGAGTTTTGTGTTTTGCCATATGAAGTTGATTATTGTCTTTTCAAGTCGGTGGAGAATTGTGTTGGGATTTTGACGAAGATTGCATTGAATCTATAGATTGCTTTTGGTAGGATTGCCATTTTTACTCTGTTAATCCTACCTATCTAAGAAGGTAGATATTAATATCATGGAAGATCTTTCCATTTTCTGGTATCTTCTTCAATTTCTCTCTTTGAAGACTTAATAGGTCTTTTACTTCTTTGGTTCATATTACTCCAAGATACTTTATGTTGTTTATGGCTATTGTGAAAAGTGATATTTCTCTGATTTCCCTCTCAGCTTCTTTCTCATTTGTGTATAGGGGCTAGAGTTAGGGTTAAGATTGAGACTACATCTTGATTGATTGTTTCTGTTATGAGTATAATGTGTCCTTCTCCATCTCTTCTGACTGATTTTAGTTTGAAATCAATTTTTTTTTTTTAGATATTAGGATAGCTACTCCCACTTGTTTCTTAGGTCCATTTGATTGGGAAACCTTTTCCCAATGCTTTACTGTGAGGTAGTGTCTGTCTTTGAGGTTGAGGTGTGTTTCTTGTATATAGCAGAAGGCTGGATCCTGTTTTCATATCCATTCTCTAAGCCTGTGTCTTTTTATAGGTGAATTGAGTCCATTGATATTAAGTGATCTTAATGACCAGTGGTTGTTAATTCTGATTATTTTTCAGTGATAGTGTTTGTATGTTCCCCTTCTTTGGGTTATGCTGGTAGGGGGTTATCAGTTGCCTGTTTTTTTGTGGGTGCACTTAGCTTCCTTAGGTTGGGGTTTTTCTTCTAGCACATTCTCTAGGCCTGGGTTTATGGATACATATTACTTAAATCTGTTTTTGTCATGGACTAGCTTGTTTTCTCCATCAATGTTGATGGAAAGCTTTGCTGAGAATAGTAGTCTGGGCTTGCATCCATGGTCTCTTAGTGTCTGTAGCACATCTTCTGGCTATCTAAGACCTTCTGGCTTTCATGGTTTCCATTGAGAAGTTGGGTATAATTCTGATAGGTTTGCCTTTATATGTTACCTGATCTTTTTCTGTTGCAGCTCTTAATATTCTTTCTTTATTCTGTATGTTTTGTGTTTTGATTATTATATGGTGATGGGATTTTTTTTGATTAAGTTTATTTGGTGTTCTGTAAGCTTCTTGTACCTTCATAGGGGTATTCTTCTTTAGGTTGAGAAAGTTTTCTTCTATGATTTTGTTGAATATATTTTCTGTGCCTTTGAGCTGGAGTTATTCTCCCTCTTTTACCCCTATTATTCTTAGGTTTGGTCTTTTCATGGTGTCCCATATTTCCTGAATGCTTGGTGTTAAGAATTTGTTGGATTTAATGTTTTCTTTGACCAATGAGTCTATTTCCCTTATAGTAGCTTCAGCACTGAGATTCTTTCTTCTATCTCTTGTATTCTGATGGTTATACTTGTCTCTGTAGTTCCTGTTAGTTTACCCAGATTTTCCATATCCAGAATTCCCTCAGTTTGTGTTTCCTTTATTACCTCTATTTCAGTCTTCAAGTCTTGAACTGTTTGTTTCACCTGTTTGATTGTTTTTTCTTGGTTTTCCTGGGATTCTTTGAGGGATTTATTAATTTCTTCCAATTTTTGTTTGTCTTTTCCTTTATTTTTAAAGGAGTTTTTCATTTCCTGTTTAAAGGTTTCTATCATTTTTATAAAGTTACATTTAAAGTCATTTTCTTCTACTTCTTCTGGGATAGGATGATCAAGCCTTCCTGTTGTGTGACCACTGTGTTCTGGTGTTACCATGTTGCTTTTCAGGTTGTTGGAAAAATTCTTCCATTGGTGCCTACCCATCTCTTATGAGCCCAGCAGTGTCTTTGCATCTTGGTCCAATCCTTGCAGTGGCTGTCTGGGTGTTTGGGAGTTTTTCTTGGTCTGCTCTGTACTGTCAGTCTCTGTCTCAAAAAGCCTCTGAAGTTTCTATAAGCCTATTCTTTTGGTCTTCTCTCCTGGTTTGCTTCTTGGTGCTCTCTATTAATCCCAGTGTTGTAACAATCTCTTGGTCCCCTCAGTATTATAGCAAGCTCTCAATTCTTAGATGGGGTGTGGCTAGTGGCTTGGATGATCAGTGGATGGGGTTGGGTTTTGGAGGAGCCTACCCACAGAAAATTCCCTGCTGGTTGGTTAGAAAAGTGGAGGGAGTTGGGGGTGGGGTCAGGGGTTTTGTCCCACTCTGGATGTCTTAGAGAGTAGGGTGTCTCACCGTGTAGCTGATCACTCACCTCTTAAGTCCCCTCAGTATTGGAGCAAGCTGTGTTTCAGAGTTCCATTGAGGATGCAGAGCTTTCAGCTTGGAGGAATGGGAAAGAAACTAAGGCAAGAACTTTCCAGGCTCCATCCTTGGAGAGTCTGGCACATCTAGTCTGGGTTTTCCTTGGGATTAGAGATCAGGGAAGAAGTAGTTGCCTTACATGATACCAACACAGCAATGTGTACAAAACCACTAAAGGTCATTTAACATGACAGATTATCTGTGATATGTTAACTAAGAGTTCTTCAGATTAATGTCCAGGAGTTGCAAGATACATATATGACATGTATAAGACATGATTTTCAGCTACTTTTTCTGCTGCTGTAATTAAATGTCCTGACAAAAATAGTGTGAAGGAGAAAGGATTTATTTTGGCTCTCAGGTCGAGGGTGCACAGTCAAGGGTGCACAGTCAGGCAGCACAGTCACAGAGATAGGAGCTGCTTGCATTGCATCCTTTGGTCAAGAAGCAGAGGGTCAGGAATGCTTGTGCTCAACTAGATTCCTTCTTTTTATTCAGGCTAGGATCTGTGCATAATTACTCATAGTCACTCATATGTTTACCCACTGATCCGCCCAAGGACCAGCCAGTCTAGAAGGCGATCTTCAGGTGGCTCAGAGAGAAACTCTGTCTCAAAAAAAAGAAGAAGGTATGGGAGAGGCATTTGCCAATAAACCTGACAACCTGAGTTAGATTCTTAGGATCCACATGGTGGAAAGAAAGAATCAATTCTTGCAAGGTTCCTCTGACCACACTGGTGCTGTGGCATGTGAATGTACACATGTATGTGCGCGCGTGCGCGCGCGCACACACACACACACACACACACTAAATAGATAGGAAAATAAATAAATATAATTTTAAAAATCAAAATTAAGGGGAAAATGATTGAGAAAAACACTGTCAACTTCTGGTCTTCACACACATGTTCATGTTTACCAGCACATAGTGTGCACTCCCAGATGAACACATAGCTATATTCACACACACACAAAATACATAAATAAATAATAACTCCCCAGTATGGTATACAATAAATATATGTCAAAAAAGGAAGATATAAAAGAGCAAAGAGAGAGAGAGAAGCAGAGTTTTGATTCAGTAGGTGGAGGAAGATAGAAAGGAGCGAAGAGAGAGAGAGAGGGAAAGAGAGAGAGAGAGAGAGAGAGAGAGAGAGAGAGAGAGAGAGTTTTGATTCAGTAGGTGGGGCTGATAGGCTGCATTTCATATAGGGTCCCATGCTGGACTTCCGGTATTGCTCCACTGGTTGAACGTGGGGTCGTCAGCATCTTCCATGTAGTGAGACGAGGTGAGGAAGCAGCCCCAGAAGTAGGACTCAATGCACAGTGCACACTCCATGTGCTAGGTTTCTGGGTGCTAACTGGCAGCATGGTGGGAGCGGTGTCTTTACAGGAATGGCAGCACACCTAAGTGCAATGCTGCAAGGGATGCTTGTCATACTGCCTTGTCTTCAGGCAAGACAAAGTCTCTTCCTGGGAGGCAGGGGCAGACTCAATGGTGGTTCAGAAGTACCCCATATGCCCAGTGGCTGGGAAACATGAACTGAGAGAGACTGGCTTCCAATGATCAATCTCCATAAGGTATTCTGAACTGAACTCAGAGGAGCAAGGAATTAGGGCTATCGATTTAAGAGGAAGGAGGACGACAAAGAATACTTAGAAGACCCAGTTGCCAAATTTGTTTATTTATTTCCTGCTATATTTTTCTCAAGGCTTTGGGGGCTGATTGCAGACACTCATGCCATACCCAGAACGACCTTACCAGATGGCTCTTTCTTGATGAGGCTTTTCAGGAAGACTGTGGTGGGGTTGGGCTAGCGCCTGAGAGCCTGCGGGTATGAATGGATCAGCATGGAGACACTCAACAGATCCTCAGATGCCAGGCTCATTTCTGCTTAGAGGATAAATAACCTGGTAAAGAGAATTGAAGAGAGCTTTTCAAGAAGAAAACCCAGAGATTATGTGCCTTTCAAGCAAGCCTGTTCAACCGCAGAATGGAGCAAATATGTGCACGATTTTATCATGTGCTCATGGGCACCAGCTTTTATAAATCATCTATGCCAACTGTGTCTCATCTGTAACAGATCCACTGTGAAGGGCTCCGGGGTGATAAACATCAATCTGCCCTGTACTCTGCAATTATCCGGAGAAAAACCTTCTTTGTGTGGTGAACGGCCATCATTTTCAACCATGTGTTTCTATGTAAACAGAAGTATCACAGTAGATATCCAGACCTCTGGAGCCTAGGTTGTATTGGAGGGGACCATGGACTGCCAGAGGCTGTTTGCAATTTTATGATGGACTATGAAATTATCAGGCAGGGTCCAGAAGGGCAGCAGAGAGGAGAGCCCACATAAAACAAAAACAACACCAAAGCCTTTATTAAACCATTGAAAACATTGAGACCCAGTGGCCAGTTTTGTGGGCATACATCAATCGTCATGAAACATAGACACACACAGTGTGAGAGAGAGAGAGAGAGAGAGAGAGAGAGAGAGAGAGAGAGAGAGAGAGAGAGAGAGAGACAGACACAGAGAGAGAGAGACAGACAGAGGGTGGGGAAGGGGGCAGAGAAGAAGAGTTTACTTTAAATAAGGGTCTTGTTCAGGTGACCACATTGTTGAGTTATCCCAGGCACAGCCTCCCTGGTATATGTAGAAGACACTGTCTTTCAGCATGTGTTCCTGTCTTAACAACCTTTCTACCCACCCTTCCTCACTGGCTTTTTTGTGGTTTTGTTTTTTGTTTGTTTGTTTGTTTTTGAGCTCTGGGTGCTAGAACTGTGTTGTAACTGGGTCAGTTGAGGCTGGGCCATCCAATGGTCAGTTGGTCTCCGCATTTTGACCAGAGTTCAAATATACCACTGAAGAAAGAGTTCTAATGGATTATCTGGGCTTCACCAAGGCATAGCAATTGTAAATAACTGAGCAAGGGGCTCTGCCTCTTTCTGGTTACTACTACACCCCCTTTAAAAATAATGCACTGGATAGCCTGGGATCTTTATCTCCATGTACTGTGAACACACACACACACACACACACACACACACACACACTCCTAAGAATATACCTCTTGACTAGTTAGCCTGGGATCTTCATCTGCATGGGCCTATATGA
>NW_004949098.1:1501975-1506450 GCF_000317375.1 Microtus ochrogaster | reverse complement strand
TTTTCTTCTATAATTTTATTAAATATATTTTCTGGACCATTGAGCTGCACTTCTTCTCCTTCTTCTACTCCTATTATTCTTAGGTTTGATCTTTTTATTGTGTCCCAGATTTCCTGAATGTTTTGTGATGAGACTTTGTTGGACTTGCTGTTTTCTTTGATCAGTGTGTTTATTTTCTCTATGGTATCTTCAGAATCTGAGATTCTTCTTCTAAGTCTTGTATTCTGTTGGTTATGCTTGTTTCTGTAGACTCTGTGTGTTTACTTAAATTTTCCATGTCCAGCCGGCCCTCTGTTTGTATTTTCTTCTTTGCCTCCATTTCAGTTTTCAAGTCTTGAACTGTTTCCATTATCTGTTTGATTGTTTTTCCTTGGTTTTCTAGGGTATCATTCACTGATTTATTCAATTCTTCAAACTTTCTGTTATATTTCTCATTCATTTCTATAAGGGCGTTTTTTACATGCTGTTTAAGGGCGTTCAATCACTTTCATGAAATCAATCTTTTCTACTTTTTCTTGATTAAGGTGTTCATGTCCTCCCGTTGTGAGGTCGCTGGTTTCTGGTGGCTTCATGTTGCTTTTCAGCTTGTTGGGTGAATTCTTGCCTTGGCGTCTGCCCATCTCTTCTTCCAAATGCTCCCTTATGGATCTTCTTTTACCGGATCAGGTCTCCTTGCCTACTGATGTACCTTCCCAGTGCTGGCTCTCCCCAGTGATGGCTCTCCTGGTGCTGATATCAGATCTCCGTGCCCAATGATGGCTCTCCCCAATGCTGGCTCTCCTGGCACCCAGATCAGGTCTCCGTGCTGGTTGGGTAGCTCGCAAACAAAGTGCCTACCTTGCTTGGTGCAGGCAGACTATAGAAACAAAGGAACTCCCACCTGCTTGGGTGCCCTGAGGATTCGGACCCAGTGCCCAGACAGGCTGGGCTGGGTGATGTTATGTGTCGAAAGAGGACAGTGGGGCCGAAGTGGGGAGAGTTCTGGATGCAAGCTGGGTGGGATAGGAAGAAAGAGGCAGTATGCAGGGAGTAGAGGCCCTGCAGAGAGCCCAAGAAGGATAAGGGGCTGAGGAACTTCTGAGTTCCCAGTCCCGGGCTGGTGCCACGGGGTCAGAAACTCACCAAACCGTGTCCTCAGTGTCAACTTTTAGGGAGAATCTCCTATTGAATTTATGCCTATGTATCATGGGTGTGCAAATTATTAAAAGTAGATATATTAAGGGAAGGGATGTATGCAATAGAAGAATTATATAACTCCGTCTGTCAATCAAAACAGAGAATATCCTCAGTACACAGCTTAGCAACCAAACTCCCTCTTCTCTTAAACTCTATGAAAGGAAACCCTGAACAACAATCTGGGCCTTGAGTTCCTTCCCTCACGCTCTCAGTCTCGACCATATATTCCTTCTTCTCTCCACTGTTTGCTTTAAATAAAGTTTTCCTGTTATTTTTGCAGTATGTGGGAGCCCTTATTTCAGTTCTTTTACACGAGGCCAAGAACCTGGAGACATTCTAGCTAGATTCCAACCACCAGGAACACATGTTGAAACTCTTCACCACCATAAAAAAAATTTCCATTGTGTATGTGAATATGTGTAAGAGAGAGAGAGAGAGAGAGAGAGAGAGAGAGAGAGAGAGAGAGAGAGAGAGACAGGAGGTGCCACCAAAGACCAGACCAGAAGAGGACATCTAATTCTTTGGAACTGGAGTTTCAGGTGGTTATGAGCTGCTGAACGTGGGTGCTGGGAATAGAACTCGGGTCTTCTGTAAGAACATCAAATGCTCTTAACCTCTTCCCAGTTTCCTAGGAGACAAATTTTATACCAAAAAAAAAGTGTTATAATGTGGAAGCAAATAGCTAATACTTTTTTGCCTTCTTTTATCATTTCATTTTCATGCCCACAAAGAAGGAGGAGAAGGGGGAGAGGGAGAGTAGAAAGAGGAGGAGGGGAAAGAGGAGGAAGAGATGAAAGCCTAGGTAAGGTAACTGTCAGAGTTAGCTTCAGCTGTCAGCTCGACAGAAACATAGTCACCCATGAAGAGGGAGCCTCAGTTGAAGAATTGCCCAGATATGATTGCCCTGTGGCCATGTCTGTGAGGCATTTTCTTAATTGCCAGTTGGTGTAGATGGGCCCAACCCACTTTGGGCAGTGTCACTCCTAGGCAGGTGGTCCAGAGCCATATAACAAAGCTAGCTGGACAAGGCTGGGGAAGCAAGCTAGTAAGCAGCGTTATCCCATACTCTCTGCCTCAGTTCTTGCCTCCAGTTTCCTGCTCTGAGTTCCCACCTTGGCTTCCCTCAGTGATCTATTAGTGATGTCATCTCCTTCTTCTCCAAGTGGTTTGGGGCCTTGATGTTCATCACATCCACAGAAAGCAAAGCAGACTGGCTAGAGTCTGGAGAAGAGAAGCCTGCTGGGCAGAGCCTTGGAATTTTTCTGTTATTAACTTACCAGTGGGTATACCAACACTGCCCTCGTATGCCCTGCTGGAACCCACTACTGGACAAGGAGCACTCTGAGGCTAGGTCCCATGGCACCTTCTCTCTTCCTGCAGTGCCTTCTCCGTTTCTAGTCTGACCCCTTGAACAAAAGGGGCAGCAGGTAGAACTAACTGGGACACAATGTATTCTGGTGTCCTTGTTTCATGTCTGTCATCATGGTGATTATCCTGAGGAGAGAGAAGGGTTTCTTTGGCTTACAGTTCCTTGTTACTGTTCATCATTTTGGGAAAGGCAAGGCAGGAACTCAACAAGCGGGTCACATCCCTCTGTGGACAAGAGCAGAGAGAATGAGTGTGTAGGGTGCTGCCCGTTTGATCATGCTCACTGTTTCTTCACTCTTGGACATTTCAGGATGCAGCCCATTGTACCACCCATATACAAGGTGGTTCTTCCTACCTCTGTCAATCAACACCCCTCACATGCCCATGGGCCAACCTATGTTGAGATACATTGCTGATTGGGAGAGGCCGCAGTCTGCCAGAAGCCTGGCAGTTTTTTTCTCTATGGAACTTCCCCAGCAAGACTTCCTGCTCTCTACCTGCCCTTATCTGGAGGATGCCCCTGGGTCTGGAAGACTGACCTTATTTGAAAGCTATCCCCAAACTAGACGCCTGTCTCTGAAACCCGATGCTTGACTTATCTTTAGCAAGAAAAGATCCCTGCTGGAAGGCTCCCTTGATGCCCGTACTAGGAGCCTTATGAGAGGAGAGTGGCTCTCAATGCCAATTAGTTGACACCCCTGCCACCGTCCCCAGCCTTTATATTTCCCTTTATTCCTGGAATAAAGTGGAGTTGTAGCACTTAACCATCTCCCCAGAGCTGTCCCCAACAACTCACAAACAGTGGGATCTGCCCAGTTGTCTCAGCTCCTCCTGCCTTGCAAAGTACAGAGCAAACGCTATCCTGGTCTAGATGATTCCTCAATTTAGGCTGTCTTTCCAGATGGTTGTAGGTTATGTCAAGCTGATGGTTAAAACCAAACAACACACTGGACAGCTTGAAAGGCTTGGGTCTCACAAATGTAGAAAAGAACAAAGGATTCATTTCCATTACCAACTTGTGAGGTGAAAAGGCAAAAGGGCCATTCTGGCCCAACAGGGTTTACCCAGAGCACTTCTTGGCAGACCCGAGGATTTGGACTCATAGTTCCCATGAGTGTTGTTTCTGGGATCTGTTGGAAGAGGGGAGCTACAGTGCTCAGTGTCTAGAGGTATGGGAAAGGAAGATGCTGCCAGAAGGTCTATGGGTAGATCTCAAGATTGTTTCTGTCTAAAAGTATCAGCTAAATAAACTGTGTGTCATGTGGTTTGACTGTGATATGTTTCCCACAGCCACAAGTGTTTGGAAATTTGGTGGAGAAAGTTAAGAAAATTTTCGCTGGTAGAACCTTTCTAGAGAGTCCTTTGGGCCAGACCATGGGGCATTATAATCAGCCCCTAGTTCCTCTTTACTCTTTCCTTTCTGAAGCATGACTAGCTACCTGATGCTTCTGGCGCCACTCCTTCCTGGCCATGATGGACTGTATCCTCTAAAACTGTAAGCCAAAATAAGTGATTCCCCCTTTAAGTTAATTCTTGTCAAGTATTGGGCTACAGAGGAGAGTACTTAATGCAACATATGTGCAAACTGGAGACTCTAAAGAGAATAGTTTGACACTGAAAATGAGTTGCCATAGCAAAGTTAAGAATAATACACAACTGCTGAAGTCTTTATTAAGAGCCAGAAGGCCCCAGCAGGAAATGATTAACACTATTGGTCTTTTGACTTCCTGTTGTTAGCTTGAACAAGCTGTAGGCAACAGGAACCTGATGGAGGAAGGTCATTGGTTGATTAAATAAAGAAGCTGCTTGACCTGATAGGTTAGAACATAGGTGGGAGGAGCAGACGCTGGGAGGAAGAGGAAGTGAGCTCAGAGACTCGACAGCTCTCCTCTCAGGGGCAGACGCCTCAGAGAGACAAGATGCTCCACTCT
>NW_004949098.1:1497923-1498995 GCF_000317375.1 Microtus ochrogaster | reverse complement strand
ACCTTGGGGTGCTACATACAGATGATTAGAAATGGGCTAGCCCAGGTGCGAGAGTTAGCCTAGAAGAGGCTAGATAGAAATGGCCAAGCAGTGATTAAATGAATACAGTGTCCATGTAATTATTTTGGGTAAAGCTAGCCGGGTGCCGGGTAGCAGCCCACCACTCTTATTACAACAGGAACCCTGCTTGGTCCTGTGAGTCAGACCTGCCTACCTGGAATACTTCAGCACACACATTAAGTAAGGCCTGGCAATGGGGGGGGGGGGTAGGCAGAGCCATCAGGGAAGTCAGCAATAGAAGCTGTGCAATTCCAGAGAGCAAGCTAGTCAAAGAGAGACTGCAGAGGCATTTACACTGGAAGCAATTTCTTTCCTTGTCGCTCCACTTGTCACACTTCAGACATGTTTTTATTGCCCAAGACTGCGTAGCATTTTAGACTTCCTGCATTTGTTGGCCTATGGTTTCCTGTGCAGGTCATCTAACTGCTTTGCGTGTATGAAGCCCAGCATTTCTTAAACTCTTGTGTCTTGCTAAAGCATGGACTACAAAGCCAATTAACATATGCACTCATTTCTGAAGACAGCATTACTACTTATTATTATTCATTAAGCATTTCCCTAAGGCCTAACAGAAGGAAAAAGGTCATTGATACCACAAGAGAGATGTGATCATCTCTACTTTGTGGTTTGGCTAGCTGGCTCCGCGAACATCAGGTAACTTGAGTAGGGACTCATGGAAAAGCCAAGAATAGAACACAGGTTCAACGTTATTTCAACGTCCTGTCTGCCCTCGCCAAATTAACATCACACTTCTGGGATGCACTGGCTTTCTTTATAACTTCCTTAGCCTATGGTTAAGTTGGTCTCTTTTAGTCCAGTGAGGTAGGGTCCACCTGTGATCCTAGCACTCAGGAAGTGGGTGTGGGAGAAGTGAGAGCTGAAGGCATTAAAGATAAATAAATAGATAGATAGATGAATAGATAGATAGACAGAGTGTAGAGAGAGCCCGCCCATTGGGGGCGGGACGGCCTCGGGAAAATCTCTATAAATTGGGGTGCACAAACGCTGGTGA
>NW_004949098.1:1485675-1491128 GCF_000317375.1 Microtus ochrogaster | reverse complement strand
AAACGCTGGTGACCCCTTCTTCCTGGCTCCTATTTCTGGGCATCGCTGGAACTTCGGTTGCGTGAGTGCTCCTTTATATTAAAGTTGCTTTTATATTATACCAATTGGCCTGAATTAATTTGATCCGCCTTCACCTGGCGATCCGCCTTCAACAGAGAGATAAATATAGATGACTGATAGATAAAATGATACAAACAGAGATGGATAGATAGATAGTAGATAAATTTCTTTTGATAGAATTTAAATCTGTAGCAATTTTCCGTGATTACTGTCTTCTCTAGCACCCATGGGCCCATTTCTATGAACCCCCAAATTAACTCCAAAGTTTATTCCATCCTCTGGAAGGTTAGTCACTGCAGGCTAAAGATTTTCTATTAATTCCTAACCAACTATCTCTCCCCCCCCCCCCGAGCAATTCAGCAGGCAAAGACAAGAGGAACCCTCAAGTAAGGGCGAATCAAGTAAATGAGAGAATCTTTTGCTGAAGGTCCTCGTAGGTGGCCCACACCCTGTGCATGTGGGCAGTACTAACTAAACTCCGCGGGTTATTAGCAAATAGTAGGTTGCTTCTGCTCCTGTATCCTTGTCTCTGCCACAAAAGAAACTTTAACAAAGAAATCATTACTGAAGAATGTTTTTCTCAACTTGATGAAGTCATGTGATTCACTGGGTATGATTTTCTAAGAAAATCAAATCCTCTTCAAAGGGCCAAAATTCAGCATAATTTCGGTAGTTGAAAGAAAGCAGTGTAAGTTCTGAATGAAATTCAAAGTCAGACGAGACAAAAAAAAAAAAAAAAACCACTCCAAGCCACAGTGGTTGGAGTAGGCAGCAGCATCATTCAAATTGACTACTTACAATGCAGCCTGCTTTTGAATAAAAATATTCTGCATGTTTATTAAGAACCTACATCATCTTCTCTTTCTCTCATTGTCTGAGAACTATTGGAATGCTTCCCAAAAAAATGCTGTTTATACCGTCAAACTTAGCCAGAGTTGGTCAAAATGAAAGTTCATTAATACAAAAATCGAAAGCCGATATGATATCACTTTGAACACAGCTCTCTCTGGCTCGTGATGGGGAAGCATGGGCACTGTTCTATTTTGCCTCAGGTCTATCTTGCAAACTCCAGGAAGATTAGTTAAACTCCACCTGTTTGTCGGGGTTTGGCTAATACACCCCATGAAGAACTTCAAGGGCTTATCAGAAAATGTCAGATTATTAAAGGGCATCAGCTATTTCATGTGGCTTCCAGCAGGGGTGACAACTCCCTGTACATTTAATAACCACCAGTCAGAAGGGACAGAGCTGTATATCAGGACTGGGACCTGCTGGTCCCAAGGCCCTCCCATTAATTGTTGGCTATGGTTTCTCTGGTGGCCACAAGGGTGGTGGGTGTGGGTCAGTCAGGAAGGATGAGTCAGTGGGGGAGGGGGAGACTGGAGAGAGATTTTTCACAATATTTTTATCAAGTTTTGATTGTATAAGTAAATCAGTAAACCTCTAGTCTTCAGGAAGATTTTGAAAGAGGAAAAAACCAACTCTTGTCTTGGTTGATCGATCTGATATAAGCAGAAAGACAAGATACACAACACAGCAGGGCTTTCTCTGTGGCTTGCGATCCAGGATGCCAGAGTTGGTTTCTGCTGCTTCCTCTGCTGATGGTTCCTTTGCTGATTTTAGGAACAAGAGTTTCCAGGCTTCCAACACTGACTGAGGGCCAGCAGCCCTCCCAGAACCCTGCACAGTCTTCAGCTCTAGATTGGGACCACTGAGGCACCTGGTCTTGTGGTGTGAGCAATGACAGGGTTGTCAGCCTCTTCAGGCTAAGAAGCCACGGAGGAACTTCTCTAACAGCCGAGACAGCAGCCACAAAGGTTCTCAACCTCTCTTGTGTGAGACCGTTATTGCTACTACTATTTTGAAGTAATCTGGTTTGATGAATTCTACAAATACACACACACACACACACACACACACACACACACACACTATGATTCTGTTCCTCTAGAAAACTCAGCACATATGGGAAGGAGATGGGATTGGGTCAGTGACAAAAGCCAGATTCTAAGTCATGTGTTTCCAGTTTCCAAGATTTCCACCATTTTTGTGCTCCAACTCTGTGTTTATATTTATACTGTGTACGTTACATGCATATACATTATACATGCACTTACATGAAATTTTATGTACAATTCCTGCATATAGTTATATATTTACACACACATGTACACACCCTTATAGAATATCTGATTTTGGTTCCTTCACTTGGAATTGAAAAAGGGCCATGTAAAACGGTTCATGTGCAACTCTGTTCTGAGATGTGTAATTTAAGTAATTGCGCCATTGCTTTGAGGAGCATCAAAGGCTGGGACGTAATACATGACACTGCTGTATGTAAAAGGTAGAAAACTGTGCTAACTCTAACTCAGCAACTTATTCCAGATACTTTCTCATCTCTCTTAATTTTCACCGAAAAATGAATATAATTCAGATCAGTAGGCAATGATCATAGCAATAACATGAAGGAACCACCAGGGAGGCTGGTCCACAGGCCCATGAATGTGTGATCAGTAATATAATGACAGAATTGGCAGGATTTGGGCCCCAGTTTACAAACACAGAAAGAACTGGGGTCCAGGAGATCCACTAGCTATCATGTCCCCAGTAAGTCCTGGCAGGGATGGGGCTGAAGGCCCCATGTGTTTCCAAAACGTGTATCGTTGCCATGATTCTTCACCTACCTCTTCTCCATAGAGGCAACCGATCTTACACATGAGCAGTGAAAGCAACTCCCTGACATCCCAGCTGGCAAGTCTTAGAATGAAGGATGATGGTTGTTGTCGGGGTAACTTAGCTACCAACAGCCATTCATCTTTTCATTTTCCAAAACCTTTCTGTTTTTTGTCAGTAAAGGCATCCAAGGAAGGATGAAGGACAGTGGAATGCCTTTTCTCTTGAGCCCAAGGAAAAGTAAACATTTCTCCAGTGCTATCCGTGAGAAGGCACGGCAGTGGCAGGGCAGGATGACATGGCCACCAGGCCTGGGGCAATCCAACCGGAGCAGGTGCCTGCTGTCATTAGGGCAGCACGGTGAACCCTGCCTGGAGGCCGCCTGCCAGGGGCTGCCTGGTATTGATTATCTCCTTCGTGATCTCCCCTGCTGGGGAGAAGCAAGGAAAGCAGCAGCGAGACCAGGAAGGATGGCTATATCCCCTCCTACTCACAGCAGGCACACAGCCCTGCCAACGACAAATGCCAATGCCAGCTTCCACCGTCGAAATCCTTTCATTGCTGTTTTCTTCTCTGGCACCTGCTTTGCTGTGTTCCTGCTCAAGACAGTGGTAAGAGGCAATACCTTTAAGTACTTGCCTCCTATTACAGTCATAGGCCTGGGCACCCAGGGTCCCGCACTGTAAGAACTCCATCTTTCTTCTGGACTGTGCCCAGAGTGTTATTCCAGCACTTGGCATCTCCTTCAAGTTTTGCCTTTATAGAAGACGGGGCTTGGGGCTAATTATTTTTGCCTATCAGAAACTGTTGACTGGAACTGGCTTAATTTATTTCCCGTAGGGGTTCTGATCTTTCCAGGAAGTAAAGGGAAACCTTGACATTTGTCCCCTTTCATAGGTGAGACACATATTTGTTTCGTGGTTCACACAAAGGGATCCTTTGTGGCTCTTTCCTGGTGACATGTTATCAGCTCCGGAAGTGCCTAGGAATATCAGGAACATATACCGGAGGTCAGCAGTGAAAACGGATTCTGTATAGTGAACTCTCAGACCGGGGGCAGTCAGAAATAAGGTGTGTGAAGTGCTGAGCTCCTGACCAACAGAGAAAGACAAGCAATCAGGAGGAGAGCCACACTGTCAGATTCGCCAGCATGCCTCTGAGTGACAACACTGAGCCCAAGGAAGCAAAAGCTTTGTTGAATATTGGGGGGTTCATTAAGTTAAAAACATCCAGTGGGGCTGTTGAAATGGCTTTGCAGTAAATGTGCTTGCTGCCAAACCAGACAGACTTCTCCAGACTGTTCTGCGCATGTCACCATAGCAGGGCAATCCTTCCCCAAGACGGATAGTCAGATAGTCAGATAGACAGATAGACAGATGGAGAGATAGACAGATAGACAGATGGGAAAGGGGATTAAAACATAATCCAGTGGCCTCAACTTTCATTTTCAAGTGGCTTTTGGACAGCAGCTTCTCTTTGTTTTCAAATTGTGCGCTAAAAGAACCCAGAAGGACATGTAAAGAAATACATAGGACACTCACAAATACAAAGCAGCCGACAGACTCAACCAGGATCTGGAATTGTGAGCACACCCAGGAAAGAGCTGCACAAACTACACAAGGTCAAAGGTTAAATTCTATCCCCTAACCAAAAGACTTCATTTTATAGACACGTCACAAAAACCATCGAGTAGACGCTGTAGGCTTGCAATCTGCCCAGGTCTTGGAACCAGGGTCTGTACTCTGTCGGGTGAATTCTGAGGGGACCTGAGCTCATCTGTCCCTTGTCCCTCTGACTCACCTCTTCTATGCTTCTCACATCTTGCTAAACCTCTCATAGCTGACATCTTTCTAAAACTGACTAAGTAGGATTAGAGAATAGATGGGGTAGAGTCCAGTCCCATTTATAAAGGAGTGGATAGCTGTTGCCACCGTGTTCTTTTCATCTGTCTTGGGAGACAGGGTCTTGCATGTAATGCTGGCTAATCTGGAATTTTCTTTGCAGACCAGGCTGGTCTCTAACTTGCTACCTTTTCACCCGTGCCTCTCAAGTGCTGGGATTGAGGTGCATCTCACTATTCCTGACCTTCTACTGTGCTTTGCTATGTAACTCGTGGTTCTGGGGTGCTGGGAACCCAGACAGTGAGTGTTTGTGAAGATGTTACTATGGTCCAGTGAAGGATACTGTATTCCCACCAGGCTATGCTCTTATTGTGATTTTAAAATGTATTCTAAAGGGAGGATATGGTTTGTGCTTTTTTTCCTCTGCAGTCATTATATTTGTCAAGTTTTAATACAAGATTTTTTTATCTTAAAACATTTGCTTCATTTTTTATCTATGTGTTTGTTTGTATGGGGCATTCTTTATATGCCTATGCATATGGATTTCCACATTATCCAGGAGAGGACATTGAATCGGATGGAGCTAGAGTTACAGGGAATTTTGAGCCACCTGACTTGGGTCCTCTGGAAGAGCAGCCAAGGCCCTTAACCACTGAGGCATCTCTCCAGTTCCAAGGTTTTCTACCTTACTATAATGAACTAAGTAACTTTTACCTCAGCATATGTGCCCAGATATTTTATATATGACATGGCAATCATCTGTTCCTTCAAAATTTGAAAGGGCGCCGGGCGGTGGTGGCGCACGCCTTTAATCCCAGCACTTGGGAGGCAGAGGCAGGTGGATCTCTGTGAGTTCGAGACCAGCCTGGTCTACAAGAG
>NW_004949098.1:1452730-1485575 GCF_000317375.1 Microtus ochrogaster | reverse complement strand
GAGGCAGAGGCAGGTGGATCTCTGTGAGTTCGAGACCAGCCTGGTCTACAAGAGCTAGTTCCAGGACAGGCTCAAAAACCACAGAGAAACCCTGTCTTGAAAAACCAAAAAAAAAAAAAAACAAAAAAAACAAAATTTAAAAGGGCAATGTATATGCCTTATCTCTGAGCACTGTTTAGGCATGATTCTTGGACCATTTCTTCTGTCATTATTACTCAGTGCAATTCAAGGTTTTACTGTTTCCTATCTAATTATAATCATTTTATATCTTAAACACTCATCAAGTTATAAAATGTATTAGCATCAAATTTCTATAACATATGCTGCACCTTGCTAAATTGCTTGGGAACGGTCTTTTGATTAACAGGCCCCTTCAGCAATAAATATTCATCCCCAATAAATATCTTCTCGGTAAGTGCTAGAATATGGAATTCTCCAGGTGAAGGCCCTATCCTCAAAGAATGATGATCTTGAAATCCCAAGAAAGGTTATTATTACTGTCGTTTCATCAGACTCCTGGGGATGCCACATACTCTCCTGAGAGCTAACTCTCCGTGGTTTCTAGCTTCCTTTCTTCTGGCTGTTGTTCTCTGGATCCCTACTCATGCAGATGCTCATGTGTAAAGTGGTCTGCCATTTCACAATTCAGCAACCACACTAGACAGAATGTAAGTTCCGAGGGCGCCTTTGGGAGGCAGTGGACGCTGTGTTCTCTGAGGAACAAACAAATTATCCGTGCATGTCGTCTCCTCTTCTGGCCCTCTGTCTGTGGACTGGACACTCTGTTTGGAAGACTGCTTGCCAGCAGGGATGGAAAGATGAATATCCCACTCCCAATCACACCACCAGTGCTTTTGGAAGGGATTAGAAGTGACCCAGGAAGCCCGAGGTTGGTAGCAGGTGCAAATAGGAGACAGCTAAGTCATGTGTCAAACACAGACAGGAAGGAAAGAGAGCAAGTTGGGTAAGTAACTTCCTGGATGGTGCACTCTTTAGTTCCAGGGTGGAGCAGGCTTGGACGATGTAGGAGAAAAGAACGAATACCCCACAAAGCAGCTGCACCCCATTTCCTAATCAGCATTCTGAGGAATGCCAGGACTTCCAGTACAGAGAATCCTGACTGCGTTCAGGCCGGGTTTCAGGTGGGAAGGTAGCATCTAATGAGGGCATGCCTATCTGGACAGATAACCCTCAGCTCCCTGGTTAGCCTCTCTCATCTCCCCAAACCTTTCTTTAGTGTGTGTTCTCCCTCTGCCTCTGAAACAGGAACTGGAAAGGACGCAGGGGAGAAATTGACTCTACCCTTTGTTAGTTTCTGAAGAAACATCTGAAGTGTTAGGAATACATGGCCATCTTACATATACAATAAATGGTTGTTTGGAAAAGTCTAAAAAAGCAAACAAAGACCCACTGCATTCCCACCAGTGAAAACTTAGCCAGGCTGAAGTAGCTCCTGTACTTTCACATTTAAAGCAACCCAAGAGATTTTATTCCTATATTTATATTATTATTGACTTAGTTATTACCCATTGCTGAGGAGGGAGTCTGATCTTCCAGCTGTCCTCTCTCCGTGTTGCCCCATGACTTTCTCTATTATGTGTCTGTGTCCAGGGTGGGGTTTCTAGTGACAAGCACCACACATATTTCTTTTCCTGAACACAGATCTGTCACAACATGTGTGGCCTCTTTGAGGGGTTAACAAACACTACACTGTAAGCCAGGGGTTAATTTTGAGTTTATGATCTGCATTGAAAAAAATACAAAAGTGAATGAGTTTCTAGAAAAGAAATTACAACAAATTATACATTAAAAAAACTAAACATCAAAAATCTAGCAAAATACTTGCTGATTGACGATCTCTGTTCAGCAATAGTTTTTCCTTTGTTCTTCAACTATCTTGTATATGATAACAATTTCAGGATATCTTTTCTATAGAATAGGGAGAGAACTCGGTCTTTCCTTTAGTGGAGTTGATAAAATGTAGAATTTCGCAAGCAGATACACTTTCTAGAATGCTCTTCATAAAAGGAATACCTTACCAATAAATTTTTCTTTGTATTATTACATATAAAAAACCAGGGAGACAGGGAGGCTCCTGGGTTAGTTAGTTTTCTATTGCTGTAACAAAATGCCTAGGAAAAGAAACCTCAAAAAGGAAAGTGTTATGACAGTTCCTAACTTTAGTTCATGGTCACTTAGCATCTTTGTTTCCTCCAGTTAGGAAAAATATCATGGTGGGGGTGTTTGGTAGAGCATAGATGCTCACCTTATGGTGTCCAGGAAGGAGAAGGAGGGGAGGGAGAAGAGAAGGGGAAAAGGGGAGGAGAAGGAGGAATCACCACCATCATCTTGGATCCCCACCCCTATCTTTCAAGAACACACTCCTACTGACCTGCTTCCTCCAATTGGACCCTACCTCCTGAAGTTTCCACCACCACCACTCCCAATCACACCACCAGTCAAAGACCAAGTCTTAAAGCATGAGCCTTTGAGGGGAGGTGCATACCACATCCAAATTAGTGTTTTCCAACAGGAGAACCATCCCGTGTTTCGGATACAGCAAAGATCCAGTTTTTCTGTGTACAATGTGAGACATCTATTATGGAAATAATTTCCCACACATTAGTTTCTGGTGCCATCTATTTTCAAATTGTTTCTTCCCACACTGATAGACTTCCAGTAGCTCTATGCATCACAGGTCATGTCCGTGTTAAATTTGACCTTTAACTCTTTATTTAAGGGGGCAGGTTTAAAAGTTAACCCTTCACCAGGATGACTATCCAAAAAAGAGTCTGCAAGCTATGGAAATATGTCCTACTGGGAATGATTTAGTCCCAGGCTGCATGGAAAGGGAACTCTATCCAAGCTCCAGCAACCTCTGCTGCCTGCTCACTGACCACAGCTCCAGTGTGACCAGCCACCTCAGGCTCCCACTTCCATGGCTTTCCAGAAGTGATGGGCTGTACTTTTGAACTTCAAGCCAAAATAAGCTCTTTCTTCCTTAAATTGCTTTCATTGGATGTCTTGTTTCAGCAACAAGACAAGTGACAAATACAATACCTCACGGAAATCCATCCTCAGTGTAGTTTTCTTTTACTCCAATCCCAAACCATTGGCGTTCTTTCATTGCCACCTCATAAGAGGAGGTATGACATTGGGACCTGTCTAAGAAAACTAGACAGTTGTCTTCAGCGGCTGCCACTGATATCTGATTTAAGACCATACAGTGTGTTCATCCCCACCTCCCACTTTGTAAGCGAGAGGCCTGAACTTCACAGTGCATTCCTTTTGCTGAGAAGAGCTGAGGTGCAGTGCACCTGCCCAGCTACCTACAGCACTGCTACTCTGCCATCCAGGGGCAAGGCAGGTGAAACTTGCACTCCTGTGCTATTCTCTGATGTGTAAACCACAGTCACACATCTTCCACCCAATTGCTGGCTCTAAAATATGCCCGGGGTTCCTGACATACACACAGCGCCTGGCACTTGAGTTGGCGGGGGTGGGTGATTTCACTTTTGGAGATCTAAGCTGTAGTAACAATCACATCAAATTACTTCTAGTTTTTCTTCTTATTGTTTAGACTTTTATTTAGAAAAGAAAAACTTCATGAACTCATATAATTTTTCTATGCTAAGAATGGGAAACATAATAATCAGAGTGATAGGGCTCTCTATACTGCTATCTCAGAAGGCCTGAGGTTAGAAGCAGAAGATGGGATGATAGAAGATTTAGTCAATACTGATACAGTACTGATAATAATAACTGTCAGTATGATAATTATGTCTTATCAATAATAGCCTTGGTGGGTTTTTCTTGAGCTAAATATGACAAGTGGATTAATAGGATGTAGACCTTGGAAAGATATACTAATGAAAAAAAGAAGAAAAATTCTCACACACAAACATAGGAATTTAGAGCAGAATTTACCACACTATTGCATTGTGAAACTGGAGAGAAATGGCCTAAGGTTATTAGAACACCAACCTTAATACATCCAGTTACTGTTCAACAACAACCACCAGATGATAAGTATCCCCAAGGCTACACAGACGTTAAATGGAATCATGTAGCTATGCTAGACTTAAACAGATTTAAGGAAGCAGCCATTTAATATGGCATGAATTCACCCTTTGTAAAACAGATGTTAAATTCATGGAACAGAACAACTAGGAACAGAAGTATTCCACAAGATTGGAAGAACTTAGTTACAGTTGTATTAAAGTCTGATCTTCAGTTACAATGAAGAACCTGGTGGAGAGAGGAAGCTAGAGCCCTAGAACAATGAGGCAGGGCAAGAGGTCTCGAGACTTCCTAAAACCAAATTATTGATTAGGGTCGGTATGCTGATTTACAAATACAGTATATGTTGAATGATTACACCCTGATTCTACATCATATAGCAGCTTTAAATGCTTGGGACAGAACTGAAGAATCAGAAAAGAGAACTAAATCATTTACAAAACTTACACTAAGCCTGAAAGAAGCTTTCACTGATTTTTTTCATAGATTTAACATCAGTTGTAAATAGAATGATATCTGATCCATATGCTACACAAATATTAATTGAAACTTTGGCATTTGAAAATGTTAATACAGAATGTGAAAGGGTGATCAGGTCTTTAAGGGCAAAATCAGCTTCCACAGAAGAATGTGTCAGAAATAGAGTCAAAATTGCCTTCTGTACTTCTAATTATGATACTTGGATAGGAGAACTGTTTTCTAAAAATATGAAAATAAATGTTAGGTGTTTCAATTGTAGTAGAAACGATCATCTGAAAAGGGAGTGTAGGCAAGACGCTACTAGAAACTATGTTTATTCTAGAAATAATGCAAACAGAAGGCCCAGCTTTCTGGAGTATGCAGAAGGTGTAGCAAAGGTCAACATTCAACTAATGTATGTTGATCAAAAATGGATAGGCAGGGTAACCTTTTGCCATCAGGAAGCACCCTGCAGACCCCAATATCAAATGTAGTTTGATCATTCCCTGCCAGCACTGGGGAAAATCCTCCACAACAATTAAATGATGTCACACCTGTTGTTAAAAACCATACAGCTCTGGATGCCAGAACTGCTTTAGAAAATAAAAGAAAAATCTCAGGAGAAACTATAAAGCAAATATCTTGGCAAACGTCCATAAATGATCAAAGACCAAAGTTAAAAATTCAAATAAATGGCATAGAAATTGAGGGTTTGGTAGACATAGGTGCAGATGTAACAATAATTGCACCAAAATTTTGACACCTGGGTTGGCCTCTTCAGGAAGTAAACGTTCAGCTTTTAGCTTTTAGGAATTGGCAATTTATCTCAAGTAAAACAAAGTGTAAGATAGGTTGAATGTACAGGACCAGAAAGTCAGAGAGGAAAAATAAAGCCATATGTGGCTGATACAACAGAGAATTTATGGGGGATATGATTTACTACAGCAATGGAATAGTCAGATTAACATCCCCCCAATCTCAAAAACAAACTGTAAAAAAAGGAATGCTTCTGAGAGAAATAACAAAAGATACTATCAAGGACAGTCACATTCCATTCAAATTGTACACAAGCAGGGCACCACAGCTGTTGGTACCTTTGAAGTACTGTTGGTACTTCAAATAGATGATTGACAAACCTTTTTGGGTGGAACAATGGTCTTCGACATCAGAAAAATTGCAGGCCTTAGAACAGCTGGTACAGGAGCAGCTAGTTAAATTCTCGGTATATTGAAGAACCAAACAGTCCTTGGAATTCTCATATATTTGTTGTTAAAAAGAAATTGGGAAAATGGAGAATGGTAACAGATCTATGAGCTATTGATAAGGTGATTCAGCCAATTGGCCCTCTACAGTATGGAATTCCTTTGCCTTTTCTAATACCTAAAGGATAACCTCTTACAGTGATTGATTTAAAAGATTGTTCTTTCACTATACCTTTACAAGAAAAATAAAAATTTGCCATCATGGTGCCTACTTATAATAATTCTTAGCCATTAAAAAATATCAATGAGCCGGGCGATGGTGGCGCACGCCTTTAATCCCAGCACTCGGGAGGCAGAGGCTGGCAGATCTCTGTGAGTTCGAGACCAGCCTGGTCTACAGAGCTAGTTCCAGGACAAGCTCCAAAGCCACAGAGAAACCCTGTCTCAAAAAACCAAAAAAATTAAAAAAATAAAAAATATCAATGAAATATTTTCTCACAAGGGATGTTAAACAGCCCCACCCTGTGCCAATATTTTGTTAGACAACTGTTGGAAATAATTCATATACAGTTCTCTCAATCTATAATTTACCATTATATGGATAATATTTTACTACTGATTTAAATGTAGATACTTTAGAGAAAATGTTTGAAGAAGTAAAGAAAATTTTTCCTTGCTGGGGATTATAAATTATTTCTGAAAAAAATACAAAGAGAAGACTCTATTAATCACTTGGCGGAGGGTGTGTGGAGGGAATGGGGGAGGGGAGGGAGTAGGAACTTGGATTGGTAATTTTTTTAAAAAAATCTAATAAGTAAAAAAAATACTTAGGATTTAAATGAGGCTCACAAAAAAATCAACTCCAAAAGGTATGAATTGGGAGAGAGTAATTGTGGGTTCTTAATGACTTTCAAAGATTGTTGGGGGACACTGCTCATCACAGTCCACAACTGGAGTGACAAGTCAAGAACTGAGCAATTTGTTTCAAATCTTAGAAGGTGACAAGGGAATAATAGCCCAAGCTGAAGCAGAGAGAGAATTGTCTTTGGTGAAAAAGAAGTTACAGGATAAACATGTGGACCGTTTGCATCCAGAACTTGATTGTATTCTGGTTATTTCACCCTCTATACATATTTTCCTAAAATTTTAATTCAGAGGAAAGATATTATTTTAGAGTGGATTTTTTACCATATAAACAGAGTAAAAAATGAAAGACATATGAATAAAACATTTTTGAGTTGATTCTAAAATGAAAATTAAGACTTCATCAATTGACAGGAATGGACCCAGCAGAAATTGTAGTGCCTTTTACTAATGCTGAAATTACTGCATTGTGTGCAGAAAATAAAGATTGGCAAAGAGGTTGCAGTAATTTTTGGGGGAGAGTTAAGTAACAATTACCCCAAAAGCAAGAGATTTCAGTTTATAAAAAATAAAACTAATTGGATTTACCTCATTTAATAAAAGGTACCCCAATTTCTAGATCACCTATATCCTATATTGATGTAAATAAATCAGTAAAGTCAGGTTATAAATCAGGAAAAATAAGTAAAGTGGCTCAAAGCCCATATAATTCAATTCAGAAATCAGAATTATATGCTATTTTCATGCTATTATTAGTATTATTACTGACCCTCAATATGTAGAAAGGGTTGTCTTACATATTGAAAATGCTGAACTTACTCCTGATAAGTCAAGATTAACTTAATTATTTATACAATTGCAGGAAATAGGAATAAGAATCATCCCATATATATAACACATATCAGATTCCACATGGATTCCACATGCCTCTAGCCCAAGGCAATGATGAACCTGATCAGTTATTAGTAGGAAATGTGCCAGAGGCTTCAGACTTTTGTAAAAAAAAAAATCATGTCAATAGCAAGGGTTTACAAAAGAAATTTTTATCATTTAGCAACATGCCAAGGAAATAATAAGAAAATGTCTTACTTGTTTCTTGTATAATGAAACTCCACTACCTGCAGGAAGGAGCCCAAAGGGCACTCAAACATATCCGTGTGGTGTAAGAAAATGGCTCCAGACAGTGTGGCTCTAAATTTCAGCTTTGCACAAATGTGCCTGATCATCTTAGTGTGGGAAAGTCTGGGGTGCATAGTCTCCAGCTTTCTTGTCTCTAGAACAGAGGGGAAGGTACACCAGAGAAGTCGGAGCGATGCCATTGTTGTGTATTGCCCTCTTTCTACCAGAAGTGTGGACTTTCACTGATTCTTGGTACCTAAGCCCCCTTACAGATCAGCTCCTGAGCCAGTTAGATGCTCCAGGCCACACACAAAAGGAACAGCTTCCCTGTGCCCAGCATTTACAGATTTATCTCCACAGTTGTCCAGCATGGTCATGGAGTCCCTCAGCCACCCCATATATGGCTCATACCATCTGCTTTTAATGTAATTCATTCCTCTTGGCCCTTCTCCCACGTAGCATATGCCGGTTTGGGCCTGATGGAACTTTCACAGATGGTATGGATACCCCTAGGACTGTCCCTTCATCCAAGATGTCCCAAATGTAGGCATCATGTTCCCCTTCTATCCAGTTTATCTCAGCTTCGGGGTAAGACTTAATTACAACCAAATTCTAATGGTGAAAGGAATTTAGTTTGGACCAACACCAAGCTGGCGAAACAGCCTTATTTTGGAATAATTTCATAAAATTCAACTCTTCTAGAAAGAATCTAGTATGAATAATCAATAATTTGATTTTCTGTCTTTATATGTGTGTGTGTGTGTGTGTGTGTGTGTGTGTGTGTGTGTGTGTGTGTGTGTACGAGAGGAGAGAGGGTGGCCAGGAGATAACGTGAGGTGGTCTTCCTCAGGCTGCATCTACTTCTGAGTCAGCGTCTCTCACTGGCCTGGATTTCTCCAAGTAGGGTAGGCTAGCTGGATAAAAAGTTCCAGAGCCCTCTCAGCTAGACCTTCCCATCACTCTTCTAAAAATGTAGGTTCTGGGGGCCAAATTCAGGTCCTCCTGCTTGGAGGACAAGCACTTCTCCAGTCCCCAAACTCTGATTTTTTGAAGGCACATTCAGAGAGATTCGGATCCTATCAGTAAATCCCACTGAGAGAATCTTGCTTTTCCTCAACAAACTTGCATCTTGGCTGTAAGATATTATGGTGAGGTCACGACCCCATTAATTTTCATAAATGAAATTTCAATTCAGTTTATTGTATTACACTAAATGATGTCAGACCTATATTAAATGAGCCCTTGGAAACAATCGTCCTTCTGTCATGGAGAAATTGAAAGCTGTGTGCTCATGCCTGAGCACAAATGGTGCATTTCGTCTTCATTGATTTGTAAAAATAATGCATAAATCACCTTTTATCCTAAGTGTGGCTCCATTCAGGCACGCCATTTAAGTTCCTCTCTGTTCATTCATTCATGGAGTTAATACAGAGAGGTATGGAAAACATTCATCTCAGCTCCGCAATCATTTTAGCAAAGGTCCCTGTGTGTAGAGGTGCTATTTTATTTCCTTCCACACAGTTATTAAGTGAAACTCATTATGCTAACCAGCAGGTGACCCAGGTGACTGTGGCTGGGTCTGCCTGCTGTGGCCTCCAACACTCTTGCTGTTAGCTGACTTACCCTGCCCACAGCTCTCAGCACCAATGCTTGGCAGTGTCCGTGAGTGGGATCCACCTGAGAAGCTGCAGCCGTACCATTGTTGGGGAGGGGCACCCCCTTCAGCATAGGGCTCCTTTTAACCTGTCAGGCAGAGCAAGGAGACTGAGTGCCCAGTTTACCACTGTGTTTCTCCCACTTGATTGTCCTTGGGGGGGGCGGGACTTAAAGCAGCATAAAGCTTGGAAATTCTAAAAGCATCAATTGCCCATATCAAAAATGAAAGGTGGCACTTGGACATTGGTCATTTATCTGCTTGCTTACTGTGAATGCTATGAGCTTAAATAGACTCTCTCTAGCTCTCTCAACACACACACACACACACACACACACACACACACACACACACTCAGAGAGAGAGAGCGCACGCGAAAGAGAACCTGCAAAATGGCAGGATATAGTGCACAGGGCTCTGGGGCAAATAATTCTAAGACTTTATACCATCACCTACCTTAGAACTGGGTTCCTGGGTGACAGTAGAGACCACTGTCTCTGCAGCCTCTTGACAGAAAACAGTTCGTTGCTGGCTTCTGGCCAGTGTTTACAGATGGCCCAACATTACTTATCTCCCTGTTACTGAAGGATTTCAGTTTAGTTAACATTTAAACTTCTGTTTTTATTTCATATGAAAAAAAGCATAAAATACTAGCCTCTTCATGGTTCTCACATATGTCACTTGAGGCCAGTATACCACGGTCCACACAGCTTGTCTGTCTAGCACAGCAGGGTAACACATGCCTTTTAAAATGAATGGTGGAACCATCTAGACAGAGGAATGAAAAATAAGACAGCAAGTAGGTGCCACCTAACTTGAGATGGGAAATGATGCTGATCCTTTGAGACCTCTACCTGCCTCCCGGTTCCATCCCTTCTCACCCAGAGTTAAGCACTGTCTGCCGAACTTCTCGACCAGCAAGAAAGAACAACCACCACACGAGGATTCTTCTCAGATCACGCTTTAATGGAGTGCTCTTGGTTGAGGGAGAGCAGGAAGCGAAGGGGGCCCGAGAGCACTAAGGCAGCTGCTTATATAGGGAATTGGCACACGGGTCACCCTGTGATTGGCTGCCACCATCAGCTGACACCAGACTGCATCGGGATAGGCCCAAGGACCCTTATCCACCGCGCATGGGACACGCAGCTCCCAAAGGCATAGCCAAATATGGAGTTGTTTATTTCCAACAAGACAGGATGTTGGCACCATCTTGTAATGGCGATCCTGTCTGGCTCACTACAACTGTCATTTAGTGACTCCTTTTCTAGCTATTCCCATCTGCTCCATCCACTTGCAGACAAACTCAGTCAAATCTGCATGGGTCTCCACATCTTCCTGCACCCAGTGGAGCCTGGCTTCCACTTAGGTTTGCCTGACTCCGGGGAATGGAGGAAGGCGTGTGGTGCCAATCCATCACAACACCTGTCTTGCCCCTTTCTCACCCCCTTCCCCACTCAGCCACCCTCTGTGCTGCAGGAAAGCAAAATGTCCTATCTCCAACCAATTCCTACTGGTTCTGTCTACTCCCTGGATGGTATGAGCTTCTGGAGCCTGGGAGTTGTTTCCTATCTCACCAGAAAAGGAAACCCATCTTCCAGTATGTCAGGCTCTTGGAGGTTGCTAGTCTGTGTTAAGAAGTTCCATGAATATTTTGTCTTTTCATCTGGAAACGTATTTGTTTTGATAAGCATACAGCGACAGCAATAGCTGATTGTCAACTGATGGTTGATTATCACTGTTGGGATTGGGAGTCAGCTAAGAGACATGCACACCTGTGTGTGAATCTGCGTGGGTCTCCCCAGAAAGGATAATCTGAGGGTAGAAGACCCTTGCTCAGAGGGGGCCACACCTCCAGGTGACCCAGAAACAAGAGAGATCTGAGAAAAAGGTAATCCTGCTTGTCTAACTCTACATTTCCTTAAAAAAATCTTTTAAATTGTGTGTGTGTGTGTGTGTGTGTGTGTGTGTGTGTGTGTGTGTGTGTGTGTAGACCAGAGGGCAACCCAGGGATTAAACTCAGGCCATCAGGTTTTGTAGCTGTTGACTCTACCCACTGAGCCATCTCACCAGCCCTGGATTGTTTTACGTAGGTCCCAGGTATTCGGTTTAAGTCATCAGGCTTGTGTAACAAGTGCTCCTACCCTCTGAGCCATCTCACCAGCCCTAGCTTTGCCTCTTACTGGAAATGCTGAGGCGCCTAGCCACCAGGCTCTCAGGGAGCAGATGGCCACTGTTGAGCTAGCCAGCCCTCTCGTGGAAGCCAGTCCACTGACTCTCCCTTTCCAGTACACGGTCATCCTATCAGTTCTGCTCCTCTAGAGAACCCCGACCAATACAAACACTGACTTAACTAGTATTAATAAGCCGGTACTAGACACACGTGGACACGTGGTACATGCTTCCCTCGTGCTTTGTGCACACAACACTGTCCGCGGTTTAAACCTCCAGGAATAAAACTAAGTCAGGATTTGAGAGCGTGATTTGCTACACATTTCCAGACTGCCTTCTGGAAAGCCATGTAGTACAACAGTGTCTGCCCAGCAAAACAGCTGCCATCTTCATGGGGACAGCTGTGTTGACTAGTGGCAGGGTACCCCACACCTGGGCCTGTGGAGCATGGTATTCTCTCATAGATGGAGGAGGTGACGAGTGTCCGAAGATCCACACTTGAGTATTCGCCCGTTCCTCTAGCCAGTTGGATGCAATTCTGCTCTAATTGCACATGATCTCAGGGTCTTAGGGAAACCGAAGGGACTCTTGCCTACATGGTGAAGGGAACCTGTTGCTCATACTGGCTGAAGGCTCTCCAGTATAACCACTTTGAGGTCACCCACACTCGCATGCTCTTTAGGTGAACCTGATAAATTCATTGATTCCCTGGAGGGAACTTTGGTGAAATTGAACTTTGATTTGCCACTGGGACCTTAGAAGGAGAGGGTAGATGTTGTTCATGTCTTTCCGAGAGAGTAAATTCTAACAATCTGGTACCATCATTTGAGGGTTAACATGGATATGTTTGGGGTTATATATTCTGTCAATCATCCTTAAAGCCTCCCCTCTTAGGTTCTACAACTTTGCTAGACTGATTGGTGGCAAGCCAAGCTCCCTTGCCATGGTCTATGTAGTATGATTCATAGAAGATATAATGGCTGTTGGACTCCATAAAACCCACACACGTATGTGTAGTATTCTACACAGCCCTTTGCATTCTAGGGAATGTTTTAGCTTGAATTCTTTATGCAGAAAGACATTAAAGAAATTGTGTGTTAAAGAAACCAATGACAGTGGCTTTCCAGGTCCCCAGCCTGAGGTATATTCAAAATCGGTCGTGCCTGCCTCTCAGGAGCCCTTACCATTGTACAGTCGGGTTGCCTCCTGTCTTAGCAAGCTCTTTGAACATGTCCTCATCGCAAATGTGATTTTCTCATCTTCCTGTGAATGGCTCCTCCGCCCTCACATGCTTTTATCCTATTTATCCAGCTCTTTTATCTGATCAAAGGGTGAGATAAGGTTAACCTCTGCCCTGATTTCCTGGTCTCATTCTGAAGCCTTGGTGGCTGCTTAGAAACCAGGACGGAAGGCTCTTGGGAGGGGGTTTCCATAATTCACCATGCCAGAGAAGAGCCCAGGGAGCTCATTAAGGTGCAGAAGCCTGCCTTCCCATTAGCGAATCAGATCAGTAAGTAGAAGGGCGGTGCTGTGTTAACTCCCTTTCTCCCTGTGTGACAAAATTCCTGTCAAAAGGGAGGGAGGGAGGGAGGGAGGGAGGATCGAAGGAAGAAAGGAAGGAAGGAAGGAAGGAAGGAAGGAAGGAAGGAAGGAAGGAAGGAAGGGTGGGTGGGTTTATCTGGCTCATGGTATGAGAGAGCAGTTCATCATGGGAGGAAATCAAGATGGCAGGAATTGAGGCAGCTGGTCACACTGCGGCTACAGGCAGCTGGTCACACTGCAGCTACAGGCAGCTGGTCACACCATGGTTGTAGGCAGATGGTCACACTGCGGCTACAGGCAGCTGGTCACACTGTGGCTGCAGGCAGCTGGTCACACCGCAGCTACAGGTAGCTCGTCACACTGAAGCTGTAGGCAAGAAGCAGGAAAGTGAATCTGACTCTTGCTTTTCCTTCTCCTTTCTCCCCAGACCCCCAGCCTATGGAATGCTGCTGCCCACACTTACCATGGGTCTTCCCACTTCAGTGAACCAAATCTAGACACTTTCTCACCCACATACCCAGAGGCCTTTCCCCCAGGGAGTTCTAAATTCTGTCAAGTTGATGACCAGCACCATAAAATATTAGTTACTTAACATTGCTGTAGACATAAGACCTGCTAGAAACAGCTTAAGGGAGGAATTATTGGTTTGGGTTTATAGTTTTAGGGGAGTTTAGTCCCTCATGGTGGGAAGGTGTGGGAGGGAAGCTCAGATCATGGCAGTAGGAACATGTGGTAGAGGCTACTCGGCTCAGAAAATAGAGACTATCACAGAAATAAGGGTCTCGTGAAACTTCGATGGCCCAACCTAGTGACCTGCTTCCCTTAGCCAGACACCATTTCTGAGGTGTTCCAGTCTCACTAAATAAGATCAGCAGGATGGAGCATCTGGAACACGAGCCTGTAAGGGGCATTTCAGCCTCATGCCGCAATTGTCAGACCTGGGAATCAAGAGCTCAAACATCTCCAGGTGACTTGACCACCGGCAGCTTTGCAGGACACTTGAAGAGTGTGGCCCTCAGAAGGTTTTTTGCTTCTCCTGCTGTTTGGGCACGGCAGAGTTTCCAGTTTCCAAATCTCTAATACAGGAATGGTCAGCTTTCCCTCTTTTATATGTTAAAGGTCTACCTGTTAATTAATTTACAAGGGCAATTTCAACCTGCATAAAAAAAATTAACAAATACTGATTGATGTGGGAGTCCCCTCTGTATGCTATTTATTTATTCCATTAGTTAATAAAGAAACTGCTTCGGCTTACAGCAGGGCAGATATAGCCAGACTGGAAGAGATATAGAGAGAGAGTAGGCGGAGTCAGAGAGACACCATGTTGCTGCTGAAGAAGTAACATGGCGGCATGTGTAAGTCACAGCCTAGTGGCCATACACGGATTAATAGAAATGGGTTAACTTAAGATGTAAGAGCTAGCTAGAAAGACGCCTAAGCCATTGGCCAAACAGTGTTGTAATTATATAGCTTTTGTGTGATTATTCGGGTCTGAGCAGCCAGAAAATGAATGAGCAGTCTCCACCTACAACTGATCATGGTGTTCAGCTCTCTGTCCCAGAGACAACATGCCTTAGAACAGCAGGTCATAGCGGGAAGCAGCTGGTTCAGAGTCTAAGAGGTTTCAGTGCATGGCTGCCTGGCTCATTGCTGGTCAGCCTATGCTGAGGATGGACATCAGGACTGAAGAGGCAAGAAAGCCGCCTGCCTCACGGCTGCCAGAAAGCAGTGAGAGGGAAAGAAATAAGAGGCACCCTTCAAAACCGTGAGCAAGTAAGACGGCCCAGCAGGTGGAAGGGGCTTGTTGCCAATCCTGATGACCTGAGCCCAGGATTCGGGGCTCACCCTATAGAAGGAGAGAACTGACCTGTCTACGTTAGCTTCATTGGTCGGCTTGACACAGGTGAGCCTCTCGACACACTCTGCCTAGCCCAGCAGCCAACACGGAGTGCTGAAACCCCATCTAGCCAAGTCGCCCCTCTTCCTACATCTTACAATAAAAACCAGGGTCCCTGCTGCAACTTCATGTGTTTGCCCCACCCGGCTGGTTTTCGTCTACATTGCACTAAACTTCCATGGTCTTTCCACAGACTGGTCACACTGCGCTTACACATGCTGTTCCTTTTGTCTGAATGAGTCTTTTTCAAATAGAAATTTTCATGAATAGCTCCTTTGCTACTTTAAACATTTTATCCAAATATTTGGCAGTGGTTGGTACATGACGGGAAATTGTTTAATATTTGTCAAGTTTCTCAATACCAATGTTCTCTGCCCTTCTGTGGGAAAGGATAGATTCGCTCGCTGAGGACAGCCCCTTCTGTTTATTTCTCTCCTAGGTAACGATTGTGGCGTATGGTAGGAAAGTTTAAAACTGACTCCTGAGAAAACACCTTCTCTCTCGCTCAGAGACCCACGTCTGAAGTGTGAGCCCTGGTTTTCTCTCTTATGCTGACAGCTGTCTCTGGTGTGACTACCCTCTTCTCCACTTCCTGTCACACTCCTATGTCACCAACGCCAGCCCGGAGTTACATTTCTACAGTCCACTGCTGACTGCTTCCTGACAGCATGTTGATTTTCGAGGGCAGAGAGTAGTGCAGCTGGGGCAAATTTACTATCTAAATGTCTTTCCTCAGCCAGGTTTTGTAATCTCAGCACTTAAGTAGCTGAGGCAGGAGGATTATGAATTTGAGGCAAGCCTGGGCTGCACGGCAAGAATCTGTTGACGAAGCCGGGCGATGGTGGTGCACGTCTTTAATCCCAGCACTCAGGAGGCAGAGGCAGGCAGATCTCTGTGAGTTCGAGATCAGCCTGGTCTACAGAGCTGGTTCCAGGACACAGGCTCCAAAGCCGCAGAGAAACCCTGTATCGAAAAACAAAAAAACAGAAAAACAAACAAACAAACAAAAAAGAATCTGTTGACGAAAATGTTGCTCCCAACCAGGACAAATACCACATGAAATGTGCCATGTGTTCCTGATGGACTACAAGAAAGGACAGAGTGGAAGAATATCGCAGACGTGGTCAGAAAGTGAAGCCTTTTCTAACACAAGCACACTGTTGGGAGACGGGCCTACACCTGTAGCCTAGATCCCAGAGCTTTAATCGGGACATGCACCCCGAGTTTTCCCTGGGATACAGGGCTGAGGCTATCTCCATGCTGTGACATAACAGCACCCCTTAATCTATAGTCCTAACTAGCACATGGCAACTCCACGCTTTGTCATACATGCTATGTTGAACTAAATCACGTGTCGTGAAATTCCCCACCAGCCACCTGAGAACTTATGAGTCTGATATTTCCTTTGTTCTTGGTATTTCCTTGGGTGGGGGGAAGGTTCTATGAAGACTGGTCTCTGAAGAGGCTCCTCTGCCCCTGCCACCCTGGCTCGGGTGTCTGTCTGTCTGTCTGTCTGTCTGTCTGTCTGTCTGACTGGCTGGCTGGCTGGCTGTCTCTCCCTCCCTCTTATTCTCACCTCAGTAAAGCTCCTCGACAGGTTCTAGAGCAATGGTTCTCAACCTTCCTCATGTTGAGCCACTTTAATACAGTTCTGCATGTTGTGATGACCCCCAACCATAAAATTATTTTTGTTGCCAGGTCATAACTGTAACTTTGCTACTGTTGTGAGTTATAACATGAATATCTGTGTTTTCTGACAGTCTAAGGCAAACTCCACCAAAGGGTCATTAGACCCCCAGTGCGTCACGGCCCACAGGTTGAGAACCGCTGCTTTGAAGGGAAGCTCCTGCCTTGTTTAGATCTCTGTGTGTCACCGTTTCTGCCGAGTGCTCTCTCTCCCACCTCAAGACTATGACTGGGCCTTTCTCCCAATAAACTTTGTCTTCTGAAAGGAATTATATGTCAGCTTCCTTTCTGGGCTGATCGCTGTGACTGACACCATTTTTGTCTTATTATCTGTGACAAGCACAAGCATGTGGGATTTTAAATCGAACATGCACTAGTCTGCATATTCTTTATATAACAATTGAAATGTAAGACAATTATCTTTATGTTATAGCTATCCTTTTTGAATTTTTTTCAGCATCAGTTGTACATAGATACAGATTTATGATGGATATAGCAATATAAAGGTGTGTGCAATACATAAACTGGTTTGTTTAAAATATTTTGTATTTATTTGTTTGTTTATGGAGAAGGAGGAGAGAGAGAGAGAACATGCCACTGTATATGTGGATGCAAGAGGACAACTGGTGGGTGTCAATTCTCTCCCTCCACCAAGTGAACTGAACTGAGCCCTTGGGGTTGAACTCAGGTCAGCCGGCTTGGCTGCAGTGCCTTAACTGCCGAGCCATCCCCAGCTTCACTAACACAGCTGTAAGCTGAACATGAACTGCTGCTAAATGGTTGCTATAAGTTATCATTTTTCCTTGTCCCTGTTATTTAATTCCATATTTTAATGATTTGTGAATATGTACATTTTCTACATTTACCTCTCTACATGTACATACACACACATGTATACCATGAGCAAGAAAAGGAAGTTAAGCATGTAACTGCATATGTAAACAAACACCATGCATACACATAATCATGAACGTGTGTTTAGGTATTTATTGATTTCCTGTTACTTCGGGTCAAGTTCTTTTTGTTAAAAAAAAGGATTTATTTATATTTTGTATGTGTGAGTGTTTTGTCTGCATGCATGTTTGTACATCATGTGTGTGCAGGAGGCCAGAAGAGGGCATCAAATCACCCAGAGCTGAAGCTACACACTGGTGTAAACTGCCTTGTGGATCCCTAGGAACTGAACTCAGGTCCTCTGGGAAAACAGCCTGTATTCTCAAGCATGGAGCCAGCTCTCCAGCCCTCCCCCCAGATTAAGTTCATATTTGTTCTTATGTCAACTTGAACTCTGATCCTCCTTCCTCTCAACTTTATGTTTATGCAACACTCTGAGGTCAGCCGGCTTTTCCTGGTTTCATCACTTTGTGCGGTTATTGTTCAGTGCTGAGCCAAGCAGCAGCTCTTCTTAAATTTCTTTTCCTAGAGTGGGTGGTTCAGAACTCAACAGCCTGTTTGAATCCTAGGTTGGTATGATTGCAAATCTCCTCTCTCTATTTTTCTTCCTATATAATGGAGATATCAATCACAGGGAAATGGTAAATATTGAATGAGCTAATGTGTGTAAGAGAATTAGAACTTAAGTGACATATCTTTTACTGAGAAGTGTTCCATAAAATATAAATAAATGGCTCTGATTATTACCTGCTTTTTCATGTCTTTTATCTCCTTGGAGTTCGTGGTGCCTAATTAAAACAACTGCTCCATTTGCTTCGAATCTCTTTGTTCTTTATCAGTTGCATGAAGCGTTTCTCATAGCATCTCCCTCCTGTTGCATTTGTCATATAACCAGTGTGGGCTGGGCCTTGTGTTAGGTGTTGGTAAGTGTGCTAAAAGGGGGAGACATCCACCCAAAGATCCTCACTTTGCCCAACTTTATCAGCACAGGTTTCCTGTCAGATGTTGCTCTAAGTGAGGTGTGGTCTGGTCCCAGTGGTGGGCAAGTGTTGGAAGCAGGACCCTCGGTGTGCCCACATTGAGCTGGTGAACCTGGCTAAGTCCTTGCCTAGAGTGATGGAGGCCCTGTAGTCCAACCCTCTCATTGAGAAGACTCAGTGAGAAGCGATTGGAGGATCATTGGGGATTCAGAAGGATTAACTAATTCCCGTGGGACTCATTACTCCCAGTAAAATGAGTTATTACAAAAGAATAAAACGTCTTCCCGCGGAAGTTAAGTGCTGAAGCATTGAAGTTAAGCATGAAGACTTGAGTTCAATCCCCAGAATCCACATTAACAAGCTAGACACAGCAGTTCATGTTTGTAATTCCAGCAGAGAAGAGGGAGGTCAAGACAGGGATCCCTGGGACTCTCTGGTCAGCCAGTGCTGCCTAGTTAGTGAGCTATGGATCAGTGAGAGCCCCTGTTAGAACCGTCGTAGGCAGCATTCCTGAGGATGACACCTGAGCTTTGACTCTGGTCTCCACACACATGTGCGTGCACACACACATGTACATATACACACATACATGCATAAAAATTAAAAATATTGGTCAATACTGACCCTTCCCATTCTTTCTTGCTTCCTGCCTTTCTCTCTGGTCTCTTTCTCTCTGCATCCCTCTTGATTCCAGCTCCCATGATGCCATGTAGCTCAAAAGGTCCTTGACATAACTGGTCACTTGCTGGGACCATGTTCTTAGCCCTCTAAAACCTAACAACAGGCATTTTGGTACAGTAACAAAACCAAGATGGACAAATGTGCTGCAAGCTCTCTGTTGCAAGCCGTTCTCCTCCGCATCTCTGGTTCCCCTTGCCACTCTTGCATCCCTGGTTTCCCTTGCCACACTCTGGGCAAATGTGCTGTAAAACTCTCTGCCTGCAAGCTGTCCTCCTCCGCATCCCTGGTTCCCCTTGCCTCTCTCTGGATTAATATTCTTAATTAATATCTGTCCTTCCTAAAGCCTACATTTTCCCATTTTTACAATTACTCTTTGCCTGAGGACAAAATATTTTCCTGTGTTTCCAGAAAAGATTTGAACAACGATGAATGCATATTTTGTATACTTTGAGATTCTATTAGGAGGAAGAAGGAGGAAGGGGAGATAAAGAAATCCCTTTATTCTTTTCTTCTGCCTAATCAACAGCTTGGTTGAACATAGAATTTCAGGTTCAAAAATAATTTTTCTACAGATCAAATTTAAAAAATTTATTTCTATTGTAATTTTTTGAGGCTTCCACACATAAGTATTGTGTTTACATAATTTCTACCTCTACCTCTTCTTACAACTTCTGTGTCCCCCTCTCAAATTCATGACCAGCATGTTCATAAATGATCATTGTTACACACACACCATACCAAGTTCATTGAAGTGTTGCTCACATGTATGCGCTCAGGGCTGACCACTGGGATTGGATAGCCTACCAGGAGGCTCATTTCTAGAAAAAACTGATTCCCTGCCTCTGAGCAGCCATTGATCTCTTCATACAAGTGTGAAGCCTTGGGAAATTTCTCCTATCATGTCTGCATGCCAACGTGTGCTGTCCTTATGCAGACCTCTTTAGGTAAACACGCTGTTGGAATGTCGTGAGCACTATCACTGCCATGTCTAGATGGCACTGTCTAGCAGCGGGCATCCTGGCCTCTGTTTTGCAGGCACATTGGTCCTTTAGCCTCCAATGCTACTGTGAAGGAAGCGGCTGCCACTTTAGGTGCAGCCTTTCATCCAAGACCTGATTTTTTTTTCCAAATCTGGAATCATCTAGAAATCTTTCCAAGTCATTCAAGGTTGGCTGTTTCCAATGAAGTCCCCAATTTCCTTACTTTCCTCATCTTTTGCTTTCCAATCTAATTTCTAGAAATGTGCTTGATCTTGCCTTAGAAACTCTGTATTGAACGTGTTCTTAGCTCACATACCTTTTATTTCTACAACAACGCCATTGCTCAGAGTAGCACGTTCGGTTTGTGATGAGCATACACCTGACTTCAGTCACCTCCCTAGGGTTGACACCGAGTCTGCCCACAGAGTGTAATACACATGCTTGTGCATTTGTCTGCCACAGCACCTCCAAGAGTACAGTGCAATGCCTAGCCTGGGTTTACTAAGACAAGGAATATAAGCGTTTTAGAATTCTTTATTATCCATGGCATATTAACAAACTGTTTGCTAGTATTTTTTCATGTGTCAATCACCAGAAGCCTTATAATTTATTTTATTGCTAGCAAAACTATTTCTTGAGTTTGTTGTGTGTTTATTCAATTTGCTTCTATTTATTAAACTTTAATATTTTAGTAGATTTGTTGAGAAACAGATGTTAAACATTTTAGTATCTTGTTGGAAATATCTGGTAAAAGTATTTATTATCTTATGAATTTTTATATTACATTTTAATAATTATTTTATTTTTTGGGTATGGGTGCTTTTATTTATTTATTTATTAAAGATTTCTGCCTCCTCCCCGCCACCTCCTCCCATTTCCCTCCCCTCCCCTGATTAAGTCCCCCTCCCTCATCAGCCCAAAGAGCAATCAGGGTTCCCTGCCCTGTGGGAAGTCCAAGGATCACCCTCCTCCATCCTGGTCTTTTTTACCTGCACAAATGCCTGTGTTCCACTTGTGTGAGTGCTCATGGAGGCCAGCAGAGGGCATAAGGGGCCCTGGAACTGGAGTTATAGATGGGCTATTAGCTGCTATATGGGTGCTGGGAATTGAACCCCAGTTCTCTAGCAGAGTGACCAGTGCTTTTCACTGCTGAGTCATCTCTCCACATTTTATTGAGTCATCTCTCCACAAGCCTACACATTTTATTTTTATGTTGTTTCATAACATGAAGAGAATTGTATTTTGTTTGTCAGCACTGTTCCTGATAGATGAAAAAAAAATCAACAAAACCAAAGAGCAGAGGCAATGTAGAAAAGACACTCCCACAAAGGGACAAGAGAGCTGGAAAAGGCCCATTCTTACTGCGTAGAAGAGAAATGTTCAAATTAATAATTTAAAAAAAATCCTTAAAAAGTCACTGGGAAACAGCACAAACAGGGAATTGAGAAGTACCTGAAACCCTGTCACCCCAACTCCTCAGCTAAGGAAATAGATAAAAAGGCAACACTAGATTTGTCCATGAAATTAAAGTGACAGAGGATTATATTATTAGCTCAGTGCAGAAAGATTGAATTCAAGTGGGTCTGACCCTTCCTGAAGTTGATTTTTAATAAGCATCCCAAATTGTAAAATTTCCCTCAATTCAGCATGTTGACTAAGGTTCCTGTCCTTCCTGGTCCTGCAGCCATTAAGTCCCAAAGAATCACACAGAGGGCTACATGAATCATAAACTGATTGACCCAGTAGCTCAGGCTTCTTATTAACTAATTCTTATAACTTACAATAGCCCATAATTCTTGTCTGAGTTAGCCACGTGGCTTGGTACCTTTTTCAGCAAAGCAGACATATCTTGCTTCCTCTGTGGCTGTGTCACAACTCCAGACTGAGATTTCCTTCTTCCCCTAATTCTCATTGCCCCACCTCTACTTCCTGCACCCCACCTATACTTCCTGCCTGGCTACTGGCCAATTAAAGCTTAGTTAAAATATAATTGACAGGGTACAGACCATTGTCCCACAGCATCAGAACAGTGCCTAGACTTAGAAAATTCTATCCCAAGTCAAGTGATAGGGAATCCAGCATAGTGCCATTCTTCGCAGAGTTGTTTACAACCAAAGAGATGTGCAACAAACACCAGGGATGTCCCCCAACAGGAGAGGTTAAACATTCATGACGCGTATACTAACAATGTTCCACCAGCAAATGATATTGCAAATATTCTTAAGTGATGTGGAAGCATCTATTATGCTAAGTAAAAGGGGAAATGAAGTTATATGACTGCAAGACTTTGTTTTTAATACTTATTTTTATTATTGTATATGTGTATTTTATTATGTGTGTGTGTGTGTGTGTGTGCATGCGCATGTGAGCGTGCGTGTGAGTGCAGTCGCCCACAGAGGCCACAAGAGAGCATACGATCTCCTGGAGTTGGAGTTACTGGCAGTTGTGAGCCACACAATATGGGCACTGGAAACTGAACTCGGGTCTTTTGCAAGAGCAGCAAGATTTCAATAATTAATATGAAAATGGCATTAGTGATATTAGTGATGCATATTTAAGAAAATTATGGGTGATCTCTTATTTGACTTAGTTTTCTTCCTTATTTGACTTCTAATTTTCTAATGCCTCGTTGTGTGTATATACCTTTAAAAGAATTGAAGAAAGACTTGGCATGTATCTCAGCTGATAGAGTTTGCCTAGCACACATGAAGCCCTAGGTTTGATCTACAGTACCACATATACTGGGTGAGGTGGCACACCTCTCTAACCTCAGCACTTGGGAAGGAGAGGCAAGAAGATCACAAGTTCAGGGTAACACTCTTGTGGTCAGCCTGGACTACGTGAGAGCCTGTTACAGAAGGGAGGAGCTGAGGACCGGAGGCAGTGGTAGGGTGTGGTATAAGTGCAGAACATAAACCCCTGTTTGCACCTCAGTAGGAAAGGACATAAAAACAGAACGTGAATTTCTATATATTAACAATTTTAGCCAAAGAGCACCTGCTAATGTCCAGACAGCTTGCCCTCATAGACAACTGACTGTTGAGACTTTTACTTGGGTTTGTTTCAGTACTTAAATCTAGAAGAACAGCTGGCTACTCTGAGCTTCTAACCTTCCTACCTTCTCCCCTGGGGCTATCAGTGCATGCTTCTCAGCTCTTCTAAGTAACACTGGCCAGCTACTGCTCCTTCTGAAATATCCTCTTCCCAGCATGGAGCATTTGCCTTGGACTGAATCACCAGTAGCTATGACAACCCCTGATAATAAACCAACCACACAACAAATTTTTGTTGAATAAATTAAACATCACTCTGGTCTTCTAAATCTTAAATATGCTTTTCAGTCTTTCTCTTGGCCAAACACCCTCTGTTCGTCAATACTCTTGACTTGTGACTCCGAAGAGATCAAATGTGGTCTGACTAATATTTCTCCTGGGTAATAGATCACCAATACCACCCAGGCTTGCATTAATCTCCTTGGCAGTCGTGTTAGCCTGTGGGCTAGTATCGATCTCTGCATTCTAAAAGCTCCAAGCCCCTTGCTCAGCTGTGTCTGCCCCTCCTAACCCTCCACATTTGGATTTCATCAGTTCTTCTTTGGGGATTATACGGAAGTCCTTGTGTGAATCATTACTATAGTAAGCTCATTAGGTACAAATGCAATAGCTTAGCACCCTGGTTTTGTCTCTTATGTAGACATGCTTCTCCGCAGCCTTATGTCATATGCTAACTTAATCAGCAAGCCTTCGATGTCTTCAAGCTACAGACAGTTTTCTGGGGTTAAAAACCCTCCCCGAAGATGCAGCTGAAACTTTCTGGTAGCCAGGGCAAATTTTCTCAATAAATTCCAAATCTCTTTATTATCTACCCTGTGGGGTTTTTCTTTGTTTGATTATTTGTTTTTCCTTTAATTTTGCAGATACCAACAGGAATAATTTTGCTTTTTAAAGGTATCAACAGAACAACAATTTAAAAGGTACCAACAGAAATATTGCCCAGCTGGCCAGCTAGCATTTAAATGTGCCTCTGCTGCTGCTTAGCCATGGAAAGTAGAATGCAAAAGTCAGTACCCTTGCTTTAATAACCAGAAATATAAGCCAGATGTGGTGGTACATTCCTCTGATCCCAGCACTCTGGAGGCAGAAACAGGTAAATCTCTGTAAGTTCAAAACCATCCTGGTCTACACAGTGAGGTATTCTCTCAAAAACAACTGTGCTAGAAAAAACACATACTGGGGAAGAAAATTATTCCTGGTATTCACTAGAGGTGATAGTCCAGTAGTCTCCCAAACTGCTGGGTTCTCTAGACCCCTTTCTACAACTATGTTATCTCTTTTATACAGCCCAAATATAACTTACTAGTCATTTCCATCAGGGTCATTTGGAAATCATATAAAAATATAGAGGATGGCTCAGTGGTTAAGAGCACTTGCTGCTGTTGCAAAGGACCTAGGTTTGGTTTCTAGCACCCACAGGACAGTTCACAGCCACCTGTGATTCAGTTCCAGAGAATCTGATGCCCTCTTCTGGTCTTTATGGGCACTGCACACACATGGGGCACATACATGCAGGCAAAGCACGTGCATAAAATAAAAATGAATAAATAATTTAAAAAGACAAGGCTCATAAAGGCCTGGAGAGAGGAATCTGAGGTTAAGAGACAATACCGCTCTTGCAGAGGAGCTGGTACCCACGATGGGTAGTGAGTGTGTAATCACCTTAAGTTCAGGTCCAAAGCCTTCTTCTGCCCTCCTCAGGCACCTACACATGCATAGTATACATACATACAGAGAGATAAAAAATGCATACACAATTAAAATAATATAAATTGTAAAAAGAACAACAACAACATCCAAACACATAAAGTTGGTCATGTCCTGAGGAATAAAGCCTGAGGTTGACTTTTGGCCTCCACACACACCTCTGTGCAGTTTGCATGTGCACACACATACATGTACACATGAAAATTACCTTTTCTCTCTCTCCACCCAGTGTTTTAGATCTTCTGTTTGCTCCTCAACCTCACCAGGCACCTTCTAGGTCCTTGGCACAGGCTGCCCCCTTGGCTTAAATCACCCTCAAAGATCTGTAAAGAGTGTGGCTGTGTTAGCTACTAGTTGGTAGCTGCATCTGAGCTATACCAAGGCTAAACTTTCCGATCACCATCTTTCCCCTATGCTAAATTAGATTCCTGAAAACATAACATCGTCCCGCTGTATTTATCAGCAGAAGGTGACAATGTGGCAGTTTTGATTTTCTAGTTCACATGGTGACTGTCCCACTTCAGGGAGGTATGGGGATTGCTCTTCCAGTTTTACATACACCATCAACTCATTATCTCTGGGGGACACCTTCAAGGCCTGCAGGTGATATTCGAGACACAGAAGACAGCATCAAACTCTGTTTACTTGTTTCTTGCTCTATGGGACCATCACCTGCTTTGCAGTGTCCCATGCCAATTGGTTCAGGGTATCAGTTGCTGAGTCTTCCTTGAGGCCCTTGCTTTCCTACTTGATGCATTGTTGTCAGGAAGACATTTCCTGTTCATGTCTTCTACCCACACATTTAAGTGTTTTCCGTCCTAAGTAAGCATTGACTCTGCAACTGTGGCTGAACCTATTGAAGCCTGAGGTATGACAACATAGCTAGCTTGACTTTTTTATGCTTCGTAATTTTATGACTAGAAGGTTCATTTTTATTTTATGGCTTAGCAACTTTAATATATATTATTTTCTGTATTAAGTCAAGAAATTCTGTTTTTTCCCACTTAGATAAAGGGTTCTTTTAAGTATATCCAAATTTCCAGCACCACTACTTTAGGTCTGGGGTCATTAGTAAGTAAAATGAAGCCTAACTGAACATGGGCCTATAGTTCCAAGATAAGTCAATCTGAAAACCAAGATAGTTATTAGTTGGGAGAATAAATAGCCTGGATACACTGAACACAGTCAGATTCACACCCCAAGAATGGAATGAAATGCCACCATTCTCCCACAATGCACCCTAATTTAATTTATGTTTATGGACTGATTATGTCTAGAATTTACCGTTTATAAATACATAATATATAAATGTAATAATAGGCTATGGTTGGTCATGAGTAAGCAAAACCACGAGTGGCAGTCAACTTCCATGGCTATGGAAAAATACCTGAGACAAGCAAGTTGATGGAGAAATGGTTTACTTGGCTCATGGTCTCTATGGGTTCAGTCCATGGTCTTTTTGACCCCAGTGCTTCCAGGTCTGTGGTGAGGAAGGACATGGTGGCAGGGAACACATGCTAAAACATAGGTGCTCACTGTTGGGGAGGAGCCAAAACACAGAGGGCTTTTAAAACAGAACCCTTCCCTCAAATATCTGTGAGCTATACATCATAGGTGGATTAATCCACTTGATAAAGGTAGGAACCTCATAAATCAGTTACTTCCCCAAGGCTAAGCTGCTACATTGGGTACAAATTTTGAACAAATAAGGTTTGGGGGATATTTAAAATGAAGCACCTAATAGCTGGTAAGTTAAAAAAAAATGGAAGCATCAATCATTCTGCTTATCTACTGATGTATCTATCAGTCAGCTAGAACCTGTCAGGCCTATCATCTATGTGTCATCTATTTTATAATCTGTGTATCTATCTATCTATCTATCTATCTATCTATCTATCTATCTATCTATCTACCTACCTACCTACCTATCCTCTTTTCAATGTAAATTTATTCACACTCTTGTCTAATCAGTTATAACCTTGAACTTCCCTTCTGTCCCTGTAGAATCCATTTTTAGAAAGAAGGATGCTAACTCAGTTTGGTGCATATGCTCCTAACCAACCCACTCCTATCACCACTTTTGGAATCTTATCATCCTACATAGCTTCATAGTTTGAGTAGCATTCCCTGTCCTCAATATTTCCTCTTACTAATTTATCTCACTGACCCCTCCTTCTCCTTAGTTATAAACTCCTATTTGCCCTTGCTGGAGCTGGTGTTGACTCTAGTCTCTTTCTTCTCATGCAAGACCCCATTGCAGTGGTGTCTGCTATTAGCCCCACATCCCTTCTTGAGTCTTTCCTCCCAGCTTTAAAATACCATTTCCCTTATCTATTTTATGTGTATGGATGGTTTGTCTGCATGTGCTTTTGTTTCTGGTGCCCTTAGAGTTTATAAAAAGGTGTCAGATCCCCCGGGACTAGAGTTACAGACAGTTTGTGGGTGCTGAGGATTGAATCTAGATACCCTAGGAAAGCAGCCACTGCTCTTAACCATTGAACCATCTTTCCACCCTATTTCCACAACTATGGCAAACTTTACAATGTGCTCCTAGGGTTAATGTTTCCTACTGCGGTCCTCAATGCTTATCTGTCTCTGCGGATCCTCCTTTAGCATTTGCAAAGGAGATCTCTTAATACTTAAACATATATGGAATTTTCAAACATTAAACATAAATAAGCTTACATAAGCATAAGTCATAGTCATAAAATGAAGTCAGTCTCTTCCCAGAGAAAGGAGACATTGAATATAGCGTGTTCTACCATCTGTGAAGTTGTGAATGATCTAAGTCCAAATTAAAGCCTAGGACACAAAGCCAAAGCCAGTAAGACAAAATGCACATCCTGGCCCATACAGGGCTTCTGTTCCCTTTTGTTGCCTTAGGCTGTCACCTAAGGAAATGCTCGCAGTCAGGCTGGGAGAGAGCTTGCAGACTGAGTGGAAACGAAGCCCTTTCCCCTTTCCTATAATATCTGTACAACCTGGGGTCTCCAATGTGTGAAACTCTTATTGATAATATGCTGTGAATATTTGGTGCAATCCTGGGAGATTGTCCTTTCCAGAGAGCATCCTGATAACCCGTAGTTAAGGACAAAACTGCACTACCCACACACACACACTAACTCATAGACTGGATCGCTAATCAACAATGCGACTGTATTAGGGGCAGGGCCTCCCAAAAGTTATCAGGACAGAATGAGATCATAATATGGCCCTAACTCAATAAGACTGATTCCTTATAAGAAGGGAAAGAGACAGCAGACAATAAGCCATGCAAGGACACAGCAAGAAGGCTGCTGGGAGCCTAGGAGAGAGATCTCGGGAGAAAGAAAGTCTGCTACAGCTTGATTTTGGACCTCTAGTCTCTGGGGAGCTATGACTTCCTCCTGCTTAGGCTAACTTGTCTATGATATTTGCTACAGCATTTCTAGCCGACTAATTCTCCACCCCCCTCACCCTCACCCAGCTCCCTTCCACTCTCCCTTTCTGCCCCCATCAGACAGGGTCTTGCAGTCCACACTGGGCTGGAATTCACTATGTAGCCCAGGTTGAACTCATGGTTCTTCTGTCTATGACTCTTGAGTTCTGGGGCTCCAGGTATGTGGGGGTTCTTTGGGTCTAAACTAGTCCTATTCCCGAGCCTTTCTGTGGCGTTTGGCTAGTCTTCTAAAGTCTTAGTGGTTGTAGATGAAAGTCTTTCCTGTGTGCTAGCTGCTGCAAACAGCTTCCTCTGGCTCAGATGCCTCAGGCAGCGTCTTACACTTGTTTGTACTGTCTGGGTGATCCTCTGGTCCCCCATTCACCAGCTGCCTCCTTCTGTTCTCCCCCCACCCTTGGCTTCTCCTTTCTTATTTTCTTCCTTCACTTCCTAGGCTGGCTGGCTGAATAATGGTCCCCCATAGGCATTCACAGTCTAATCCACAGAACCAATGAAATGGATCCTTACCAACAAAGAAGGATTTATAGACATTATTAAGCCAACATTTTGAGTCGAATCCGAGATGATCTAACTGGGCCCAATGTCTCACCATTGTCTTAGTCTCATTTCTGTTGCCATGACAAAACACCATGATAAAAAGCAGCTGAGGGAAGGAAGGGCTGATTTGGCTCTCGGTGCCAGGTTAGAGTTCATCACTGTAGGGAAGTCAAGGTAGGAACTCCAAACGACTAGCCACATCACACCCACGGCCAAGAAGAGGGAAAAATCAACATGCCTACGTACTTGTGGTTTGCATGCAGCTTGTTTATCCACTCTTACACAGCTCAGGGCCCTCTGTCTAGGGAGTAGGGCTGCTCACAGTGAGCTGGCTCTTACCAAATCACTTACCTTAGTTGAGACAATTTTTCATAGACATGCCCACAGCCCAACCTAATGTAGATAATCCCTCACTGAGACACTCTTTCTAGGTAACTCTGAGATGTTTCCTATGTAGACAGTCTCTCACTGAGACTCTCCTCCTGGGTGGCTCTAAGATGTTTCATGCTGTCAATCAATACTGACCATCATGATCACCATCCACCTAAAAGGGAGACAGGGACATCAGACACAGGTAACAAAGTGGTGGCTGAAGCATGGAAAGAAAGAGGGAGAAAAGGTGAAACATTACACGTTAGTGTAAAAAAACAGCCAAGAGTCAAAGGATACATGAGACATCAGATAACAGACACAGACTTACCTTAGAGCCTCCAGGAAGAGTCCAGTCCCACCCTCTAAAGCTTCAGACCTCCAGAATTGCAAGATAATAAATGTTAAGCTACAAAGCCCAGGTCAGGGCAGTAAGAAACCCACAGCTGGTTTCTGGCAAGCAGAGTAAAGTCTGTTCATGTTTTTCAGCTGTTGTTTGTGAAACACAAGGACACAAATAGATTTTCACTTCAGTGAGAGTTCTACTGACGATAATTAGAAATTAGATGTGTGACAATGTTTAACGCCCTACAGGGTCTGCGGAGAAGAAGGTAACACACTGGGCATTTCTATAGTGAGAGTTTATATGTGACGTAGCCAGTATTCTGCTGCAGTCACAAAATGCCTGGTACTGTAACTCACAATGAGCAGAAATGTCTTTGGCTCATAGTCCTACAAATTATTAGCAAGTTCAAGGTCAAGAGGCAATATCTGGCCTGGGCCTCCTTGCTGTGTTGGCTCACATTTGAAGGAAAGAGCTCCAGAGTGGCACTGAAGTCTCTCTCACAATAAACCTACCCTAACTTTACAGCCCACTCTGGGTATAATGGTGTTGATCCACGTGTATAGTGGAGCCCTCAGTCCCAAACCACCAAGAAAGGCCTTACTACTCCAACACTTGCTGTATTGACACAGAAGTTTCCAGTACATCACTTCCTTACACTCCCCTCTATGCTCCTTTGCTTCTAATCTAGTCACTTTACAGAACTTTCTTGTCTTAGGACCTTTGCATTGGCTTCCTATAAACTCCCTTCCTATAAACTCTTCCCTGAGAAAGCCACAGGACTAGTCTCCATTAAAGACATTGGTCAAAAGGCAAGAAAGATAGCTTAGTGGTTAAGAGCATTTGCTGCTCTTGCAGAGGACCCAGGTTCAGTCCATTATCGTGATGGGATCATGATGGTGAGCAGGCAGGCTGAGAGTCTTACACTGTGCAGGTAACAGGAAGTCAACTGACACACTGGGCAGTTTCCTGAGCATAGGAAACCTCAAAGCCCACCCCCGCAATGACGTACTTCCTCCAACAAGGCCATACCCATTATGACAAAATGATACCTCCTAATATAGTGCCACTCCCTTTGAGGTTATGGGGGCCAATTACATTCAAACTACCACAGTAATCTACAAAGTTAAGTTAATTATGCTGAATATCTCATTTAAAACCAAAGTTCCAAGCAACAAAGATGCTTAGCAGGTAGAGGCATGTGCCTCTGTCATGCTTGATGACCAATGTGGTAGAAGGAGAGAACAGACTCACACCAGTTGTCCTCTGATGGCCACATGGCATGATGGCACTTGTGCGTGCATACACACACACACACACACACAACTTGAAGTTCCCCCCAGCATACACAAGCTCTCATTTCTATTCCTATTACTGTCTTTATAATAAAACATGAGATTTGCACATCGTCATTATTTTCCATTTTCCCTGGAATGCAAGACACACAGGAGCAATACCACTTTCTTTCTTACTTGCCGATGAACTCTGGCAGGGAGAATCGTATGACATAATAAAGTTATATTCAACATAAATGTTTATAGACTAGACCATGCAACCTCATAATTACTGGAGGTTGGAAGGAATCCATAAAATCAGAGCAATTCTTCTTCTGGTGACTACTGAAGCTCAGCCCAGAGGTTATAGTCTTAATTGTCTGTTTCCATCCTAAAAACCAGGTCCAGAATTCAGTGTGGCCATCTGTGCCCTGCTGGAGATCCGAGGTGCCCACAGGTCTGTTGCAAACTACAAAGGTTGCAGCTTTAGTTATCTAACAACTGCAGTCATCCCAGATCTAATTATTTACATCTCTGGTTCCACACCAAGCATTGATGCAGAAAGCTTAAGGCCATGGTGTTCTTGGTCAATTCTCCCTTCGTCCCATGATCTGTCTGATATCATGCCTGAACATATCTGCCCCATGTTAATCATTATGATATCTATTCCATAATCAAATGTCTGATTTCTTTTATGTGGCTGTTGATTCCATTGGTTATTCTATTGGCTCACCCATCCTTCTAATGGCTGCCTCATTGATCTTCTAAAATCAAAGCAAAGCCAGCCCTAGCTCATAATTAGGGAGTGTCTTGTGAGATACTCCCATGAAGTACCTGGATAGCACCCATCCTCCTGGACTATTCTTAGTGAGTTTGCCTGCCCCACCTCATCATATTCCAAGTGCACTGGTGATCAGCAAAGGAGCCCCGCCTGACCTCTGCAGCTTCTTTCTCCTTCTAGCCCTACCTCAAGGTTGGACTTTTGGTTTGCCTGACTCTGCTGTGGATTTGGGAGTTCACCCTTGTCTCTGCTGTTGGTTGGTTTATCTTAGCTCCGGTCTCCTCATATTTGAAGCTGCAATAACAGTAACTACACTATTGTTATGAAACTTAATGAGACAGCATATGGAATATCTTTGATATGCATCTGCTAGTGCTGAACATTTAATGATGGACTTTGTAGTATAAATTTTAAAAGCATAAGAGCTGGCCACAATTTGAGCTGTTGGCAGTCGCTCACAAATACAAGTGAGGTCTATTAAGTAGCAGAGTCCTTCTTAAGTCACATGACTGCATGGTGGTTGGTTTTTGTCAGTTTGACACAACAGAGTCACCTCCAAGGAAGAAAAGTCAGTTGAGGAACTGCCTGCATCATATTGCTCTGTGGGGCATTTTATTGATTAATTGTTGACATTAAAGGGTCCAGCCTGCTGTGAGTGATTCCATTCCTGGGTAAGTGAGCCTGAGTTAAATAAGAAAGCAGGCTAGGAGAGCTATAGAGAGTAAGGCAGTAAGCAATGTTCCTTCACGACTTCTCTCCAGTGCCTGCCTTCAGGATCCGGGTGAGCTCCTTCCATCAATGACGGAATATGACATGAAAGTGTAAGACAGATAAACCCCTTCCTCCCCCCTCAAGTTCTTTTTGGTCAGTGTTTAGTCACAGCGACAGAAGACAAACTAAAACACCTTCTGAGAATGTATGATCTGAACTGAACCATAAGGAAGCAATTGAACAAATTCGTTGGAAGGACATTATATGAAACAAATGGCTCTTACTCTTCAAATGAAAGGGTGTCATAAAAGGCAAAACTATTAGTTTAGATTAAAGGAAACTAGCATATGATAACCAAATGTAATGCAAACCATACTGTAGCCTAGATATTTGAAAAACAGCACAAAGGACTGTGAGAACAACTGAGAACAGACAGAGAACATATGGATCTCTCTCTCAGACAGAGAACATATGGATCTCTCTC
>NW_004949098.1:1449588-1452395 GCF_000317375.1 Microtus ochrogaster | reverse complement strand
TCTCTCTCAGACAGAGAACATATGGATCTCTCTCTCAGACAGAGAACATATGGATCTCTCTCTCAGAGGGGGGGGGGAGAGAGAGAGAGAGAGAGAGAGAGAGGGAGGGAGGGCACATTGACTAAGACAAAACAATGACAAATAATCTTAATTTTTTTCTTCTCATTTTTTTCTCTTGTAGGGCTGGGATTGAACCTAAAGCCGCATGCATGTTAGGCACATTTCTGCCATATCTACTATAGCCACAGCTCTGGACATTTTCTTTTAAAAGTGAAAATTTGTAAACACACCTCTGAGAGATTTATTGAAAATAGAAGAAACAGATTTACTTAAGAAAACAGAGAATCAATTCTCTGCAAACTAGTCCAACTGTGTGTCAAGTCACGTTCCCAGAAACTCATGTGTCATTCTCATTGAGAATGACATTTCTCACAGTTGGGAACTTTCTTAGAGGAATCTACAAGGTAAACTATTTTCTCCAGTGTTTCTGAGCCAAGTGATCCTCCCAGAACCCCGATTTGTCTCTCCTGAGGGATAGGGGAAGCTGAAATCAGAGATATTCTGAAGGTCTCCTTTGCTGTCTGTCGTCTAGCTCAGGAAATGAAGACAAGGTAAAGTGGGAGAGCAGAGTGTTTTCACCCCACCCCCAGCTCCCAGATGCCACTTTGCTTCAGCAAGCATCATTTGTACAAGTCTTGTTCTTGCTTGGAGTACCCCCTCTTGCTCTTTTGGAATGGTTAGAGGCAACAGTTTGTCTTGTACTGTGGGATGGTTGATCTTGATTACCAGCTCAGCAGGATTTAGAATCACCATGGAAACGAGTCTGATTAGCTTAATGGAGGTGATACCACCCTAAACGTAGGTGGTATCATTCTACAAGCTGGAGTTTCAGACTAAGTCCAAAGAAGGCAGCAAGCTGAGCTGCAGCATCCTCTCTCTGTTTTTTGATTGGACACAATGTGACCAGTCCTTTCAAGTACCTTCCCCCATGACTCCCTGCCACTGTGGACTGCATCATCAAACTGTGAGCCACAATAAGCCCAGCCTCCTCAAGTTGCTTTGTTTGGGTATTTTGTTGCACTTCAAGGAAAGTAACATATACACCCCGGGTCCCACCACACCATTGTGAAGAGTTTGTTTAACTTGATCACCCTTTTGATGAGGATGGTTTTGGTGGGTTTTGATGAGGATGCTCACTGATTTGAAATTCCAGGCTTGTGTCTTAGAAATAAAACTCAGGGACTGAAGAATTCATTATGGAAAATAAAACAGATCTGGTGTGGGTTTTTTGTTTGTTTGTTTGTTTGTTATACTGGGTTATGTTCTTGAGTTACTCTTGAAAAGAAATAATATAAAACAAGGCTTAAATTGCTCCATGCTATAAATTAGTAGGTATCTGGGAACTATCCCTCAGGTCTAAGCAGAGCCAGAAAGGAAGCCAGGGAAAAGGAAAAAAAATCAATAAGAAGACTCTGCAGCTTCCCATAGCCCAAACAACTTGGAAAATCAGAAGCTTAAGAAAGAACAGAGTCAGTGGGAAATCCCTTGGTCAATTAGATTGACTAATAACTTCCAGGAATGCTTTCTGACATGCAGCCTCACCACGTTGTATAGAATTCATTTTCTATTATGTTGGGTACAGCTCTTTCTTATAGTAACCTTGAGTTAGTAGCACTTCAGGGAATGAATAGAAAGTAATTGGTTCTATCCCTGAAATGGAAAAAGAGAGAGAGGGAGAGACGAGATAGCAACGTCAGAGATCAGATGGAGAATAAATACCAATAAGCAAAGTGAGCATACACACACACACACACACACACACACACACACACACACACGAGAGAGAGAGAGAGAGAGAGAGAGAGAGAGAGAGAGAGAGAGAGAGAGAGAAGGCAGGAGTCTTGGGGACACCAGGGTTATACACAGCCATCACTGTCTATCTTTTCTCCTATCACTGACATTGCTGAACTGATTCTCCCATCTAGCATCTCCTAGACAATATCCTCAATAGACCTGCCTACACAGAAACGGACTGAGTCACTATGTCCCTTTCCTAGCCTAGCATCTTGTCCGCCTTTAAGAGGCTGCCCATTCACTGCGTAATAGCATAATGAGTAAGAGGCTTGCTGGCTTTCTCCTAATCTCTGTCATTGCAGTCTGGGGAGTGTAATTAAGGCAGATTTCTAACTATGAGCTATAGCGTATCCTGTGACTGAGCTGTGACTCACAGTTGGCTGCGTGAACTTACTGTTTCTCTCCTCTGTTGCTCTAGTAAGAAGCCAGATGTGGTTTGCACCATTTCTCTCTATCTGTAATACATGATTTTTCTCTGCCTACTTCCACATCTTCCTTTGGGCTTTTAGATTTTGTCACTTGATTTTGATGTGTGATGATGTGATTTTGTTTTTTGCATTTTCTACTAGCGTATGTTACATTTTAGCTCTCTACAATGCCATTCATAAAATTCATTATTTCTTTTTTTTTTAGAAAAGGGATTCTTTTTTTCCATTTCTATAGTTTTTTTCCTGTTTATTTATTTATTAAAGATTTCTGTCTCTTCCCCGCCACCTCCTCCCATTTCCCTCCCCCTCCACCAATCAAGTTCCCCTCCTTGTCAGCCCATAGAGCTATCAGGGTTCCCAGCCCAGTGGGATCCAAGGACCACCCACCTAAATCCAGGTCTAGTAAGGTGAGCATCCAAACTGCCTAGGCTCCCACAAAGCCAGTGCGTGCAGTAGGATCAAAAACCCACTGCCATTGTTCTTGAGTTCTCAGTAGTCCTCATTGTCCGCTATGTTCAGAGAGTC
>NW_004949098.1:1385617-1443218 GCF_000317375.1 Microtus ochrogaster | reverse complement strand
TTTATAAAAGAAAAAATTCTTTTACCTGCAATGACCGGTTCCTGCCAGTGGTGGCAAAGTAGTCCACTTGAGTCCACGTGGCCTAAGTCTGAAATAAATGACTCAAAAACAAAATTGGAACAGACACCAGGCTGATTAATAGCAATTGGGCTGGAAAAGGGATAGAGAAAAAGCCGCCAAAATGACCAAATCACTTTGGGACTGTGTTTGAGCCGGCTCGCACTGCTGCTGTCACGTGACCCGAGTGCAGGCGGGGAGAGAATCTCAGCTGTGTCCCCAACCGTGGTTGGACCAGCTGAAAGGGTGCACAGTCTACGCGCCCAGCTCAGATCCTGACGGTGCAGCAGCTCGCAGCCTCAGCCAGGGAGTCCCAGCCGCAGCGGCGGCTCCAAAAGACTCCGATTTGGGCCTGTTTTCGGCAAGGCCCCACGGGGAGGCCGCCAAATGTACCGGCATGAATAAATGCAGGCAAATATTAAAGAATATATACAATTTTAATGATTAAATAAAACTTACAGAACCGAAGTTCCCGGGCTGATGTGGGAATGATTTCTTATTAATAAAGAAACTGCCTAGGCCCATTTCATAGGCCAGCCCTTAGGTAGGCGGAGAAAACAGAACAGGATGCTGGGAGAAAGAAGCTGAGTGAGTGAGTCACCGTGATTGTCCCACTCCAGATAGCCGCAGGTTAAGATCATTCCTGGTAAGCCAGCTTGTGTGCTACAAAGAATAATAGAAATGGGTTAGATCAATATGTAAGAGCTAGCCAATAAGAGGCTGGAACTATTGGGGCCAGGCAGTGTTTAAAAGAATACAGTTTCCGTGTAATTATTTCGGGTATAAAGCTAGCCATGAGGGCGGCCGGGTGTTGGGGACGCAGCCCCAGCTCTTAATTCAACACCGGGCAGCACAGGAGGTAGGAAAGAAAGAGAGCACACAGCCTCGGAGCTCCATTCCCGTAAACAACTGCCCCAGGCAAACCCGCCCTAAAAGGGGCTGGCTAAACCATACAAACGCTTGGGCCGGAGGACAATAAAGAGTGCCAGATCTGGAACTGGAGATATGAACAGTGGGTGCTGTCCATGTGGGTACTGGGAGACAAACCCAGGCCCTGGCAGCAAGAACTCTGAAGCCTTGAGCAGTGTGTGTGTGTGTGTGTGTGTGTGTGTGTGTGTGTGTGTGTGTGTGTACACATGAAAGGACAATGTCCATGGAGGTCAAAAGAGGATGCTGGATCCTCTGGAAGTGGAGTTACAAGGGGTTGTGGGCCACCCAACATGGGTACTGGGAACTAAGCTTGGGTTCTTTGGAAGAGCAGCAAATGCTCTTTGTCGCTAAGCAGTTTCTTCCCCGCCCCCCCCCCTGTTCTTTTGATTGGATGATCACCATTAATTAGATAGTTTGCATCAATCAGACTCCAAATTGACTGTTCATATATTTTCCAATGGGTAACTAAGTCAACTCAATGTTGTTTTAATTTTGATAACTTTACTTTCCAGTGTCAGCATTCACAGTTGGCATTTCGCTACAGTGTCTATTTTTTACCAGGAATCTTCACTTGCCTACTCTTTGTAAGTATATTTTTCTTTAAACCCTTGAATGTGTGTATAGTGACTGTCTTATTCTTTGTCTGCTAATTGTAGACATTAGTTTGTACTTTCCTTTCTTACTCCTGCTACCCCACCTTTATCTTGCTAAGTAAAAGCATCGTTTTTTATATTCTCCACATGACTCATTATTTTTTATTGAAAACTGGGTATCTTAAATGACATTTTACAAATGGGGAGAACTGCCAGATGCAGAAGCCTCTAGTGGCTGGTTTTAGTGTCAAGTCGACATCAGCTAGAATCACCTAGTAGGGAGCCTCAGCTGAGACATTGTCCTGTTTGCCTTAACTGATGTGAGAAGACTCTTTCCCAAATGTGAGAGTGTAGAGGCATTTCAACTGTATTTTAATAAATAAAGACTGCCTGAAGATCTGAGAGTAAAACGGTCCCACTGGTCAGTTTTACAGACCAAGTTACGGTAACACACACCTTTAATCCCAGGAGCCACAGTAGTTGCTATAGAAATCAGGTGGTACATGCCTTTAATCCTAGCCCTAGAGCAGAATATAAGACCAGGGGTGGGGGTGTGGGGGAGGAGGAGACAGCTCTCAGACACAGTCTCATTCTGAGATCCCTGGAGGAAGGATAGCTATTTTCAGACTGAGGTCGAGGTAAGACCGGGTGGCTGGCTGTTTTGCTTTTCGGATCTTCAGGTTGTCTTTATTTATTAAAATACAGTTGACACGCCACTAATGGGAGCTCATAAGTAGAGATACTTGGTGTGCACAGAAATGCAGCCAGATGGGGAGGTCATGTGACAGTCAGAATGCGGAAGTCAGGGAGTGAGCAGGAAGTGGGGCCAGGTCAGAAAGGAGAGGCCTCTGCGTCCCAACTGCACCTCCCCTCAGAAGCCTTCACATATAGATCTCCACCACGACTGGTATGAAGAGGGCATTGTCCCCTCCAACGTCAGAAAGGACACTTCCTCCAGGTTGAGGTTGGAAGAACAAGTTTGGAAGTTTGACCTGGAGCCACCTCCCCAACAGAGGTTTCTGACTTGGCTCCATTTCCCCAGAGTGCAATTTAATTTTTAAAACCAGGAATTAAAGTTGGAGGACTCAAACTCTATAAACAGCTTTCTTGAATCCCTGGCCCCTGAAACATCCCCTCAGAGTTTCCCATCTTCTGACATTGCTCTTTGACTAACTGCTCTTGGCTCTCACCCTTCGGTGTACGACTTGACAGCCAGTCAAAGCGCTAAGCACATTTTAAAAGTGTGTTTTGAGCCGTGTTCCCTCTGAACAGTCCTTCCTCCTGTGTCTTCCCCAGGGACCAGACTGCTGATGCTCTCCTGTCTTAGTCAGGGTCCCTATTGCTGTGATGCAACACTATGACCAAAGCAGGTGGGAAGGAAGGGTTTGTTTGGCATACACGTCCATGTCACTGATTGTTGGTGAAGGAAATCAGGACAGGAACTCAAAGAAGACAGGAACCTGGAGACTATGGAGGAGCGCTGCTAATTGGCTTGAGTATAGCCAAATCTTGGAGAGGCATTATCCCAGTTAAGATTTGCTCCTGTCTGTTGGCTATAGCCTGTATCAAGTTGACAAAAAACTATAGTACATCTCCCAAAAGACTTATTTATGTTTTAATCCTTGGAACCAGTGGGTTTTATTTTATGTGACCAAAGATGTGATTCAGCTAAGTATCTTTTGGAAATATTTATTTTTGTGTAGATGTTTGTCTCTGCAGGTGGGTATATGCAGGTGTGTCACTGCATGTGTGTCTCTGCATGCAGGTGTGTCTCTGCATGCAGGTATGGGGGTATATGCAGGTGAGAGCTGGTGCCCAAGGAGGCCAGAAGCCTTGGATCCCCTGCAGCTGAAGTTACAGATGGTTCTGAACTTCCTGATGAGAGTGCTGGCAACTGAACTCAGGACCTCTGGAAGAGCAGCAAGTGCTTTTAACTGATAAGCCATCTCACCAACCCCTAAGGTAAAAATTTAATAAGCTTTATTTATTCATTAATTTTATGGGGGCAGATTGTATAGGGGTGTGTTCAGAGGGCAGTTTGCAGGAGTCAGTTATCATCTTCCACTGTGTAGGTCCTGGGGATAGAACTCAGGTCATCAGACTTGGTGGCAAACCCCTTTACCTGCTGTGTCATCTCTCTGACCAAGTCAAGAACCTCCAGGGGAGAAGTTTATCTTTGATTATCTGGATAAACCTAGATTTAATCACAAGCCACTTTGTATGAGAGAGGCATAGGAAATCTGGGGACAGCTGGGAGAGGAGAAACCAGGCAAGAGAGTAGGTCACGTGACCCTGGGATAGGGAATAGGGTGAGGGCTGCAAAGAGTGAGGAAGGGATTTTCCCTCGAGCCTCTAGAGAGAGCACGGCCCTGCTGACACCTAGATTTCAGACTTTCCAGGCTCTAGAAAGCAAGAGAATACATTTCTGTTATTTCAGTCCACCTGTTTCTGCCATGTGACTGCAGGTGAAAGGAAACCAGTTCATCTTATAAGTTCCTGGCTGTTTGCAGACACATGACAGCCAGACTGTAGCTACATCAAGGAAGGCCCTCAGATAAAAAGCCTCACACTGTAGGTCCCTGTGCCCTCCGGGTTCCGGCGCTAGCATTCAGTTGTGTGGGCAGCTCCCAAGTGAGGAGCTCATAGCACAAAGCAGAAGTAAATGATCTGCACTGTTTCCCCACCCTGGAAACAACGCTTCGATTACATCACATGAGACAGTACGCCTACTACACAGTGTTGCTGGTATGTCAAGTGTGCAATTGTGTAAATTGCTGCACACCAATTGGAACTTTGCTTCCCTAGTACATGAGTAGAAAATCAGATGTTCATCCTATCAGGACCCCTGCCTCACTTTTTCTTCCTCAGGAACCCATCTAGGTTATCTGCAAACTTTCCACCAACGGCAACAGAGGGGTTTGTATTAGCTACTTTTCTTAGTGGGAAGGCAGGAAGAAATGCAAAGGAGAACTGTTTATCTAGGCTCATGATTCAGGGAATGCAGTCTTCCATAGTGGGGTACTGGCGTGGAGCCGCATGCAGCTATGACTGAGAACTCACTCATGCCTTTGCAAACCATGGATGCTGACTTCCTCCTTCCCTCCTTTGTTCAGTCTGGAACCCCAGTCCAAGGGGGTGGAACCACCCACATTCAACATGGGTCTTCCCTCTCGGAACATCCTCATAGACACTCCCAAGATCTGTGTCTCCTAGGCGATCTCAAACCTGTCAGTTTGCCTTGAAGCTGAAGCGTGATGGGGACCATGGTGCAGCTTAATGGGCTTTTCTCTTAGACCTGCAGCAAAAAAAATAAAATGGATCATTCTTTTTTCAAAATATTTATTTATTTATTATGTTTACAATAGTCTGTCTGTGTGTATGTCTTCAGACCAGAAGAGGGCACCAGATCTCATTACAGATGGTTGTAAGCCACCATGTGGTTGCCGGGTACTGAACTCAGGACCTTTGGAAGAGCAGGCAATGCTCTTAACTGAGCCATCTCTCCAGCCCCGGATCAGTCTTTTTATACATGAGTTTCATGTAGTTTAGTCCCCTACCTGCCGGGAACATGGAAGAAAGACCTCCCACCCCCACCCTTGAAGTCAGATGAGACGTGTGACTTGCAAGTTGAGTACAGGCCCTGCTTTCAGAGCCTAGATAGTTTCCTGTGTTTGTCTGCTTTATTTTTCCTGCTTGTCTCACTATATAGCCCAGGCTATCTTTGAACTTGTGATCTTCCTGCCTTAACCACTTGGGTTAGAGACAGGCAACTCAGTGCCCTGAATTGTGTTTGCTTTTGTTGTTGTTTCTGCTATCAAAACAAATATGATGTGTGACCATGATGGAGAGTGCGCCTGCAAACACAGGATGGTCACCGAGGGGGGGCACAAATAAAGTTTGTCATTTTTAGCCACTACTGTTCGTTGGCTGCTTGCTATAGAAACATTGACTCTGTCCTCTTATCCTGAGTAGGTGGAGAAGCATACTAATCTTCCAGCATCCTGTGTCTGAGGAAAGTGACCCGTCTGTGAACCTCTTCTCACTTTACCTCCTCTCCGGTACATCTGTGGTTAACTTTTTCCCAATATGTACAACTAACTGGAAGCTTTATGTCAACCCAGAGTTCTAAAAGTGAAAACGACTGGTGATTTTTTTTTTTTTTGTATATTTGCTTTACAGTGAAAAAAATGTTCTGTCATGTTTTGTTTGTCTTTACGGTACAGAGTCCTAGTTCGGTCAGTCCTATCTTCTCTGACATGTTTTATTCCTGTCTCAGAGACTCGGGTCTTGCTGAGATGCCCAATATTTCCTCGAGTCTTCCCTTCGGCTCTGAAACCAGTCCCACCGCTATCCATCACAGTCCTAGGCTGCAGCAGTGCCTTTTCCAAACACATTGCTTTAGTTGCTTTTCTCAGTCCCATGATCAAATACCTGACAACAAGCAACTTGAGAACATGTTAAGGAATACATTTGTTGATGTTGCTTCCCCCAGCCTGGAAACAGTGCTTCTAGTTACTGGACTTGGGGTGGAGTGTGGAGGGGATGCAGTCTGTCATGGCAGTTGGCAGGAGAGCACGGATCTGCAGCCAGAAAGCAGAACGTGGACAGGAAGTGGAACTAACGCATGGGATTCCCAAGGGAATCCCACCCCTAGGGATCTTCTATCTACAAGTTCCATTTCGTAAGGATTCCACAACTTTACAAAACAGAGCAACATGCTAGGGACCAAACACATGAGCCTATGGAGGGCGGTTCCAACACAAACCACTAACCTGTGCTAGAAGAAAATAAATAGCAATAAAGCAATAAAGAACATCAGGACCTTAAAGACCTGCTGTTGTTCTGGGTTTCGCTCATCCTGTGTGGAACTGGCTCTCAGCTCTACTGTGACGGAAAGGAACTTATGGACGGCATCTGCTCCCATTTGCATCCCAGACAGATAAGGCTCCATCATGTTGGGAAGCAGGGCAGCAAATGGCAGGCATAGTGAAAGTAGCGGGAAGCTGAGAGATGACATTTTCACTGCAAGCTCAGGGCAGAGGAAGAGAACTAAAAATGGGGTAAATGATAAACTCCCAACGCCTGTCCTTGTGGTACACTTCCTCCAGCAAGACCACACCTTCTAAATCTCCTCACATAGAACCACCAGCTGAGGATCCAGTGTTCCATTACCCCAACCGATGGGGACACTTCTCAATCAAACTGCCACAGAGGCTGTCTCCATTCCTACAACCAAAGGATAATTTTCTTGGGAGTGTGAGGTTCTTCTGACTTTTAGGTTTCTCTGCCACCGTGTAGGCACCTCGGGAGGAGATAACAACTTCCCCCACTTGTTAATGTCAGCTTTGAAAATGAGCAGAAAGCTGGGCTCTATAGGAAAAGCGCAAGGCTGGGCATTAATGGAGAAGTTGAGATGCAGCCCACGCCCTCTCTTCATACTTCAGCATCTGATTTGCAAAGTATTTGGTTTCGATATTTAGCTGCCAGAGCCAGATCTGAGCATGTAGAGAGGGAAGAAATAACCCCGGAAGGGAAGAAACATCAGCTAGATATGTAAAATAGCTGATTTGAAATTAGCCTCTGATTCAAATTAAGGTGCATTAATTTCTCCAGAGGCTGGTGGGGTGCTATGCCTTTGTGGGGTGAGCTAAATGAAGCTGCTCTGTGATTCATCACAGAAGTGGCTGCCTATCATCATCATTCCTCATGGGGGCCCAGCCATTGGTAAGCTGATTACACTGCGTGCTCCACACAGGGCTGGAGCGTGCTTGCTTTATTTCTGTTTAGATTCTGAGTTGAGTCCAAGTCCGGTGGTGGTGTGATTGCTTATGTCCTCCATGGGAGATTGCTCCTCAATAAGTTGGAAAATGTCCAGGTTGTCCTGGCCGTGCTGAGTCAAGATGGATGTGAATGACATGGCCAATTAAGGACATAATCCATCAGTTAGTCAATTAATATGCACTAATTAAAGAACTATAGAAGAACAGTGGGTTTCACTTTATGGAGGACATAAATATGCATGGCACTGTTCTCTATCCTCAGGTTACATGGGCAATACAGGAGAGTCACTTTCAGTGAGACTGACCCTCTCACCCTCAGCCAACATTAACCATGGGAGGCAAACTCAGATAGGCACACCTTTCTCTGAATGGGCTACAGACGGAGTCAACTGCTATAGCCAAGTTACTGGAACTAACAGATCTGTGAAAGACGTTTACCATGGAGACACAACCTCCTTTTTTGCCAATGTTTATAGTGGGTGCATCCAGTTGGCCCTTGGCTCTTGTTCCCAGGGATTTGTTTTGTTTATTCTTCTTCCTACTGTTACTGAATCTTGGCCCTGAACTCCAGCTCAATCAGCAAGGAGCCTGCTGCCTTCGGCCTCTTTATCATCTCATTAACCAGGGTTTTTTCAAATTCAGCACACATGACATTTGGGGCCAGAGACCCCCAGTATGATGTTGACCCTCTCCACCATAGAGTGCTTAGCAGCATCCTTTGTTTATCAGATGCCATCAGTAGCTCTTTAGTGCCATCTTTGTAATAAAAATGTTTCCATACATTACCAAATGTCCCTGGAGTAGAGACAAAATCATCTCTCCATTATTCAAAAAGATCTCCTTGAATCCTAGGAGATCAGCCAATTTAGCCAAACCAATGAGATTCAGATGCATTCATTCCTGAAGAAATTCATCAACACACACACACACACACACACACACACACACACAGAGAGAGAGAGAGAGAGAGAGATAGACAGACAGACAGACACACACACACTGCAAGGACCACCTTGTTCTAGGAGTCCATGATTGAAGTCATGAAGTCTGTTCCTTTACATCTCTTTCTCCTTCTGCTTATGAGCACCATGGGTCCACAGAGTCAGTCTGTTTTCATCTCTAAGCAGACATCTGACATAGAATAGACACCTAATGCCATCTTTCTAAATTACAGAGAACCTTATCACTTTTCTCTTCAAAACAAGAAGCTCTAAAGATGCTGCTGGCTGGAATCAAACTCAATTTGGGAGCACTCTTCATCAGTCTGAGGACATTCTTCATTGCTGCCCTTTGGGGAGCGAGCAGGCTAGTCATGCCTGTGAGACAAGTTGGTGTGTCCATCCTACGCCTTCTCCACACCCCACAGAACAGGATGACTGTCCCTCAGAAACCAAGATGTCTCAAAGCTGAGAACTCTATCTTGAGAGAGCTGTGCTTTTTGTATAAGTATACAATCATAGAAAACATCTTTTCTTTAATATTTTAATTTGGTTGATAATTCCATACTGTGTATAATGTATTTTTGTCATATTCTTCCCCAGACCTCTCTCTAATCCTCCCCATGGAACCCTCTTCCCAACACATCCCCCTCCTTATTTCATACCCAGTTTAAAAATTAAAATATAATTACATTACCTCCCCCTCCCATTTATAAAAATAGCTCACTAAGCTTATTCAAGATTGTTTGCCTGTGTGTAGCTGGATCATGGGCAACTTACAAGTAGCTACACCACTGTGGAAAAATGACTCCCTCTTCCTTAGAAGCCTTTAGCTTCCATTGGCTCCCAGCTAAGGGTGGCCATGGGAAGGGTCTTAATATTATGAGCAGCAGGCGGTAACTTCGGACAGAGAGATGGGTATTGATTAGGAGAGTCTGTAATCAGAATAGACTCATGAGAAAGAAAGGGCCAATAAGAGCAGGAAAGTTGTCCCTGTCCCCCACCAGCTGCAGCACTCAGGAGAGCAGGCCCTGCACCTCCCCTGAGCAGCAGAGTAGAGCTGACCCTGTTGGCAGAGATGTGGGTGAGCCACCCCCGATGTGTGAGCATGGAAGAGGCATCCCCACTACTCATCTGTCTTGTGACAGCATGGACAGGAAAGAAATACCCCTTACCCCATCCATCAATGCCTGAGGCAGATGGAGAGCTGGCCCTGAGGTCACAAGAGCAAGAGAGTCGTCCCTACCCCTCATCAGCTGCAGCACTCTGAAGACTGGCCCCTACACCTCACCTGGCAATACAGTAGAGCTGGCCCTGAGGTCATAGGTCTGAGAGAACTAACCCTGAGGATGGAAAAGCCAGAGATTGTTCATCATTGCAAGGGGTAAACTAGCCCCAGCAGTCCTGGAGAGCCCACCCTAGTGGTGAAGACAGAGGAGAGCTGGCAGGCTGACCAACTCTGCAAGTACCAGGGCTATGTGTTGACCCACCCCAACATCCACCCGGTCTGAGATCTTCTGGAGCAAGGGGAGGAGTCAAATGTCAGTCCTGTGGACCTAGGGCTGCAGGATCTTCATGACACAGGACAGCAACAGATGTCCAGGAAAAGACCCAGTAAGGGCCCAGAATCAATGGTGCAGCAGAGTCCAGTGGCCAATGATTCTCTTCCATAAACACCCATGTAAAAATATATGGCTAAAGGTATTTGCTGCATGACCATTGTCACACTGCAGCTTCCGTGATGAGATTTCCATTCTTCCCTTTTTCTCTTTTTTACTTTCTTTCACCTCATTTTTGCTTAATTTTGGGGGGGAGGGTAGGAAGGGAGATGGGTGGGATCAGAAGGCATGGTGTGAAAGACACAAAGGATGAAAAAGAAAAAAAGGAAGCAAGCAAGGAAAAAAGGAAGGAAGGAAGAAGGAAGGAAGGAAGAAGGAAGGAAGGAAGGAAGAAGGAAGGAAGGAAGGAAGGAAGGAAGGAAGGAAGGAAGGAAGGAAGGAAGGAAGGAAGAGAGGTCCAAAGATGTGGAAGTGGGGGAATAAGAAAGTGGCCCATTCTTAATGTTTACTGTGGGGAAGATAATACAAGCCAGACAGGAATTCAGGAAACAGCATGGTTTGCCCAAGAACAAATGTTAGGAGAAAGTGACCACGCAGGAAGGAAATAATAAACATACAGGATTTTTTTCAGTACCAGTTTGTCTATTTGATTGCTAGAAAAAGTATATTTAAATATATATTAAAATTTTATATATAATATATAAATAATATCTATTAAAATATATACATTCCTTAGAAGCGACATTTTCTATGGCAGAAAAAATCCAAGAAAAGTATATCTTGTCTAGACATGCTAGTCATTAGCAACAAGAAATAGACAGAATCATCCTAAGCCCATAAGAAGGCACACTGTGGCTCCCTGGGTCTCTTCTGGGACACTTTCAGCTGCTGTTGCATGCCTCCATTCATTCAGTTTACAGTACCGTTGTCTTGAAATCCTAGGTTCTGTTTTCACTTATTCATGTGGAACTTCCACAGAGAGAAACCCCTTCCATCAATTACTGGATGCTGTTTACCATTTTTCAAACTAATGGGTCCAGTCCCCAATGTTCTCGGGGTTGATCAATTCAATTTCTTTGATTTGCTTATGAGCTCACAATTTTAAACATGTTTAATGTGTCTCAAGCCACTGTACTGACTGTCCTTTGAGATGCTCAGCTGTCTGATCTCCAGCCATCAGGGTTTTCAAAGCCAGCAGCTGAGCCCTTTTGACATACTCTGGTCAATCGTTCATGACTCCCCCCACCTTGCTGTCTGACAATTTGTTATGAGCCAGGAACCAGGCAAATCTCTAAAGATTATACTGCTTTTACTGGGAAATGTTAGCCTAAGATTATTCACCTGGCTCTTATTGCCACTGGGTTGGAGTCTATTTCTGGGTGTTTTGGGTAGATAGTACTTGGATTTTTAAATTATGAAATGCATGATCAGTCAAAACATATGCCTTTGATTCAAGTCTAGAGCGCAGCCTTTGCTTCCTCTCCTCCACCTTGCTCATCCTCCCATGCTGAGACTGCTTTCAACAAGGCTGAAGATGAAAGCTGAATTCTACATGATTAGTTATTTATATTACATTGCAGATCATACCCTATTGTCTTAGCATGTTAAAATCAGTTTCTACAAGTAATATTTCTAGAAGGAATTTGAATATATTTTGAGTAGTTTTCTCTTGATGTGTAAAACACATTAGAATTAACAGTCACATTACTGGGTTTTGAAGTTACCTGGAAGAGTCTCCTAATTAGTTTGGGGGTTTGTTTGTTTACTGCTTGGGATCTATCCTGGCCCTAGTGTGCTAGGCAAGCACCCTCCCACTGAGCTGTGTCCAGCCTCACAATTAGTAGTTTTTTAAAAAGTTCTCTTTAAAAATATAAGCACACAGGTTACGATCAGAACTTGTGGTTTTTTCTAAAGAAACACTCAACGTAGAAGACTATGGAACTATGCTCTCCAAATCCCTAGAGAAAATAATGACCAACTATTATTCTACCCCATCCAAATTATGAATGAAGATAAGACAATCATTTTCAACATGAACTGAATATTTATCCATTACATGTGGTTGTTTTTCTTAGAAGGATACTAGAAACATTTTACCCAATTGGAGGGGTAAACTAAGAATTAGTAAGAAGGATCTAATGTTCCTTCAGCTGCTGTGACAGAGCACTCTGCCTGAAATCAACGGGCAGAAAAGGATTTTACTTTGTTTACACTTCCGGTTCACAGGTCATGATTGAGGGAAGTCAGGGCAGGAACTCAAGAAGGAGCTTGAAGCAGAAACCATGGAGGAACACTGCTTGACAGTTTGCTAGGGTTCATGCTTAGTTGAAGTTCTTCTACAACCCAGGACCCAGGGAATAGGACCACCCATAGAGTGGAGGAGCCCTACCACATCAGTTAACAACTGAGATAATCCCCCAAGGCACCCACGTTCCCACAAGCCAATTTGATCTAGGTAATTTTTCAGTGAAAGCTTCCCTCTCAAATCTAGAATGTGTCAAGCTGACAATTAAAGCCAGGGCAGTCAGGAATCCAGGAAAAGACAAAACAACATGGGGTGGGGAGAATTCTGGATCGACTAAGTCAAGTTAGAACAGTAGAATCTAAGTCTCAAGAAAGAGGATGCAGGGAAAACATATTTAGCTTGAAAATATCAAATGTACTTGCATGGTAGGATTGATGGACAGGTGTCATATTTGTTAAGCAGATTTCCTGGAGGATTTGAAGAACAAGTAAATTTAAAGTGAGGTACATATTGACTCCAGAAAAATTTAAACTGCAAAGGAAATAATTCTAGCATACTTTAATAGTGTGTGTATGCTTGTGTGTGTATCTTCTAGTTGAGACTATTATTGTTGTGATGAAACACCATGACCAAAGAAACTCAGAAAGGAAAGGGTTTATTTGACTTACACTTCCACATCACAGTTCATCACCAAAGGAAATCAGGACAGGACCTTAAGTGGCGTTGGAACCTGGAGGCAGGAGCTGATGCAGGAGGGATGGAGGATGCGTGGAGGGATGCTGCTTACTGACTGGCTCTCCATCACTTGCCCTGCCTGCTCTCTTATAAAATCTAGGACCACCACTCATAATCGGCTAAACTATCCCCAACTATCACTTACTATACAAATGCCCATAGACCTGCTTGCAGCCTAATCTCATGGAGGCACTTTCTTAACTGAGGTTCCCTCCTCTCCAATGACCTCAGCTTGTCTCAAAGTGACACAGACTATCCAGCACAGTGTGTGTGTATTAAAGGGGGGCAGTTGTCCTCTGCTCTCCATACACTCATACACACACATTGTAGCATGTATATACACACCCATTAAATGAATAAATAGAATTTTATTTTAAAAGTTTTTAAGATGATACATAGATTTCAAGAAGCCAAAGATCAAAGGTTATGAAGAAACTGTTTCCATAAAAAATTTTAAATGGATGTTTTATGCCTCTCCCCAGGACCACAGTGGTGGACCGATCTAGCTCACCTAGGACTAAAATAGCTAGCCTCAGACTTTTAAGGATGCTCCTGTCTCAGCCCTCAGCAAACCAGTGATACATATGTATCAAATGTTAGGAAGAAAATCAATGCATTAATACACAATAACAAAAATAAATGACCAGATTGTCTCCTTACACCATATTAGAAACACTAATGTCATAATCTTAGTTTTAGACAACGCAAGTTCATATATGTAGGATGGTGCAAAAATGTAAAAGAATTATGACAATAAAAGCTTGAGTACTCACTCATTCTGCAACTGATGACTGTTGTCACAGATAGTGGGGTTGTGCCGATTTTTATTCTTTATGTGTACTGTAATTTACAGATTATCTTATACTTAGACAATGTGGTAATTAACCTTCAGTGTTTCAAGGCCATGGGGTGCAGGTAGCTGGCCAAAGGCAGAAGTTTTGGCAGTGTGTCTTTATTTCCTCTTTTGCTCTGATGTCTGAACCCCACATCCTTCCACTCCTTCCCTACTATTCTGTCTCCAGTCTCTGGGGCATTGGTTTTAGAACGTTTAATTTTTTTCAAACATCAGCTATTCAGTGCATACCTGGCCCAGCCCCTCCAGGATGTCATAGTCTAGGTAGACAGAGGAAGAAGAAAGCCATCTTCTACGGTTGGAGCTTGAGCCTCATGGTGATGAATAGTTATAAGTTTATAAAAACTTGTAAAGTGAGTCAGATGAAACCCAAACAGTTTTGACCAAGGAGAGTGAATTTATGGCGAGTCACACATTTACAAAGGAGAGAGAGGGAGGCAAGGGCTGGGTGCCTAACCATAGTGTTGCTTTTGTGGTGGGAAGTTTCTCGTGGTGGAGTGATGAGCACCACGGTGGTTGCTAGGCGATGAGAAACAGTGCGATGCTGTGAAGGGCCTTTGATTCTCCTGGGCTTGTTATCTGTAGAGGACAGACCACGCGTTGGATTGCTGGAGTGTGGAGCGAGCTGTAGAGTCAGACGAGAGCCTGTGGAGAGGCTGTAATGGAGCCAGGAGGGTGGGAGTGCTCGCTCAGAGGGGACAACGTCAAGACAGAAGGGAGACAGAAGAGCCCCATCACGCACCCGGTAGTGTCACCGAGTGGGGAGAGGTGATGGCAGTTGAGGAAATCGATCAGGTCTGTTACAGCTGGGCGCCGACGAACAGGGAAGGCCGTGTTGACTAGGGAGTCACAGCAGAAATCAGATTCCAAAGGGTTAGAGTGGAGGCTAGGCAGCGTGAACTATACCAGGCTTCTTAAACGTTTCCCACTCTCGACCCCTTTACACCCAAGAAAGTTCAACATGACTCTAGATCAATATTTATATAAAATAGTTTTCCAGCATTTACTGTAAGTCATAAAGATGTTTACCTTAAAACAATTCTTCGGTATGCACGTTGTTTAATGATTTATTGCAGATGTAAGCAACGCGGCACACTAATAAGATGACTGTGATTATTTCTACATTAAAGAATTAAATCTTAATTCATGATACTGAAGAACACAGCGTATCTTCAGCATTTTTCAGAGGTATTTTATAACTGTCAGTGATGACAAAGCTACTTAGCAGAACTACACAGTAGGCAATGGCAGAAGAATTTCTCAAGCTTGTTCAGAAACTCTTAGAAATTCTGTCCTCATCCCAAGCTCAAATTCAATTGGACAATTTTAAAAAGTGACCTATTATTTATTTAGGTGTAGATGTGTGAACTCTCACAAGCCATAGCTTGGGTATGGAGGTCAGAGGACAAGTTACTCCAGTGGGTTCTCTATCATGTTGGTCCCTGGGATCAATTCAGGTTATCACACTTGGTAACAAGTGCCTTTGCCCGCTGAAACGTCTTACCAGCATCCCCGTCCTCATTCTGACTTAAAAGAAACAAGTTTCCCTTCGTTGTGTAATATTTAATTCCAGTGTCATTTCCAGGCCACGGTGAGTCTGAATGTCACAGTAGAGGGACATGGCAGAGATATGTCAGAGACAGGCTCACCTGTAGCTGTTGGGAAGCAGAAAGAGGAGGTCAGGACAGGGCCAGGAAGAGGCTGTGCCCTTCAAAGACATATCCTCTAGGACCGGCTGCTTCCAGAAAGGCTCCTCTCCTAATTTCTACCACCTCCAAGAAAACTGATAAATGATGCATCTGTCCAAGGCGCAAACCACTGATGAAATCACATCCCCACCCCTACCCCCGCCATGATCCAGTTTCCTCTGGAGCAAATTTACCAGCTGGAGGCCAAGCCTTCAACACGGGGGATGCTTCCTATCCTAGTTGTAAGAGCTTGGGGCTGTCTGCATTTATTTTCTAGCTGCCATAATAGAACACCCTGGCTACATAAACTTGATAGAGAAAGGGTCTATCTTGGCTCATGGTTCCAGGGCGTTAGTCCGTCCTTGTGGGGAAATTGCGGCAGTCAGTGCCTGGGGGAGCTGACCACATGGCAACTACAGTCAAGAAGCAGAGTGACAAACTGTGTGCTCAGCCAACCTTCTTCTTTGTATATAGTCCAGAATCCCAACCCAGGGAATGGTGACACCCACACAGTAGGTGGGTTTTCCCACTTCGGTTAAGATAATCAATAATATCACCCACATAAATGACCAGAGGCCTCTTTCTCTTTTGAATCCAGACACCATTAAGTAACCACCATTCAGAGTAACCACCACAAGGACTAAATGAGATCGTGTGTCCAGATACTTAGAATGGGACCAAACACACAGAAACTGTTGAGGCAAATATTCTTGGTATCTTAGCTAAGAAAACTAGTGCTGTGATGAAACGCCATGACCAAAAGCAACCTGGGGAGGAAAGGGTTTATTTCACTCACAGTTCCAAACAACAGTTTATATTCCAAAGCACTCAGGGCAGGAACCTGGAGGCAGAAGCAGATGGAGTGACTATAGGGTGCTGCCCACTAGCTTGCTCATCATGGCTTGCTCAGCCTGCTTTCTCATAGAGCCTAGGACCAGCAGCCCAGGGATGACACCACACACAATGGATTGGTACCTCCCCCATCAATCACTAATTTAAAAATACCTTATAGGCTTGCCTTCAGCCCAGTCATATGGAAGTATTTTTGTCTTTTTCATCCTATTTGTTTTCATTATTTAAAATACAGAGAATATCCTGAACACAGTTTCCCCTCTCTTTACCACTCCAAGTTCTCTTTTCCACCTTCCCTCCCCCCCAAATGCACTCCTCTTCTGCTTCCCTTCAGGAAAGAGCAGGCCTACCAAGGGTATCAACAAGCATAATATAACAAGATCAATAAGACTAGGCCAAAACTTCGTATCAAGGCTGGAAGAGGCAATCCAATAGAAGGAAAAGGGTCCCTCATCTCAGATGACTCTAGCTTGTTTCAAGTGAACTTGGAATCCCCAGCACACATGGTTACCATCATTGCAGAGAAGGGTGGTTTCCTGCGGGCTACACGAGGGCCTTTTGAGGCACAAGGCTAACCTCAGAGCAACTCGAAACTAGTATTATTATTATTTTCTCTCGTTCTCATTGCTTATTCAGCCTTCAGCGAAGACAACTGAACTTCTTTGGAGGATTAATTGTAGATAAAACTGATTGAGTTATTGGGCTCTTTCCATTCAAGGGAGCAGAAATATAAACGCGGAAAAGAACAGTAATGAAATAACTGACACAATTCTGCAATTCCATTTCTTCTCCGCGCTTCTTTTGTGGTGTTCAGACAAAAGAATGTCTTGGGCAATGTATTGAAGGACATAAAACTCAGAGGAAGAAACAAGTCTCCAGTTTCCAGTAAATAACAGCCTACCATGTATTATTCAGTTTTGGAAATCCGGCTGAGTGAGTCTTCCAACGCTGAGCCGTCTGATTCCACACTGAGTCATAAACATACTTGACAGAAATAGGATGTACTCAGCAAGACACCTTTTCCTCCTTCATTTTATTATTGCCATGAAATCAAAGTCTGGCTTTCAGAAGAAAAGCCTAGCTCCTCCTCGGTGTATTGCTGTAAAGGTTTAGTATTCCTTAATTAAACAAAAGTTCTGGCTACATTTACAACAAGCCTATTGCTCTCTGGGCTTTTGGGTCATGTTTCTGGGGGAGAAATGTATCATCTTCTGCACTGTTCGCAGTTTGTCCTAAAGATGCTAATGGAGAGAGAATTCAAGTGAGGTGATACAGTGTGTGAAGCTACCATCTTTCTATCCAGTTGTTTCAGGTGATCTGGCCTGGAATAGAAAGTTAAACAATACTGTCAAACCAAAGAACAGGAGCCCTCTGAAACCCGACCCTGCTTTTTAAATGGGACACTATTTTATTTTCAATTGCATATGTGTGTGTGTGTGTGTGTGTGTGTGTGTGTGTGTGTGTGTGTGTGTTTGTGATTGATATGTGCATGTAAGTGCAGCACCCACAGAAGCCAGAAGAGAGTGTAGGATCCTTGGAACTGATGTTACAGATGCATCTGAGCCATTCCACATGGGTGTTGGGAGCAGGACTCCAGTTTTCTGCAGAAACAGCAAGTGCCCTTGGCTACAGAGCCACCTCTCCAGCCCCCACCCCTGGTTCTTTTGACTTTGCCTTTCTTTAGCGTGTTGGTTGAAGAAGAGCACAGTGAGACTATAAACTATTCTCTGAGGAAGAAAGGGTAATCATGAGTGGTCGACCACAGTTTGGGAAATAAGGTCATACGGCAAATAAGGTCAGGCTAACTAGTCAAGAAGCCTTCCACCCTTTAGCTGTCTTTACAAGGTCCAGAGAGCTATCGTCAGGACTCCGGGAAGCTAAACTTGAGTGAGAAGGAGCGTCTCTACTGTAAGTCTCTCACTGTTTCATAGATTTCAAATTCCAGTTCTATGAAGAGACAGCCCGCAGAATGGAAAAAGCCATTCTTCCATACTGCCCATTAGATAAAAGATTAATGTTTAGAATCACTAAAGAATCCCAAAACTAAACACCAAACCCCAAATGCCAATTGGGTTTAGGTACTGAAATTGTTCTCAAAAGAACTATAAATGGCCATTAAAAATTTGAAAAGGAGATCAACATCCTTAACCATCATGGAAATGTAAATCCAGGAAAACATTCTGATGAGGATTGTGGAAGAAAGGGTGCCCTGTACACTGTTGTGGAAATGTGAACTGACGCAGGCAGTATGGAAGTCAGTGTGTGGTGTCTCGTAGAACACTGCATGACCCTGCTTTTCCACTCCTAGGCATGCACACCCAGAGAACTCAGGTCTGTCACAGGATTACTTAGCAACAGCTGGGAAACAGAGGCAGCCTAGATGCCCATCAACAAATGAATTGATAAGAAAATGAAATTAAATTTTTGTACATTGATTTAGTGTGCACTTGTGTGGGGGAGCATGCATGTATGTACGTGCATGTGTGAGTACATGTGTGTGTGTGCATGTGTGTGTGATGAAACTAGAAAGAGGATCCTGAGAAGGGAGGAAAAGCTTAGTGCAAAGGGGAGAAAAGAAGAAGAATGGAATGGAATGTGTACGACAGGGAAGCAAAGGCAGGGATCATTAGGAGGAAGGAAGAAGACGGGAAGGGGAAGAGGAGGAGGAGTCACAGTGGAGTAGAAAGATATGTGTATTAATATGCCATGATAAAACCTAGGACTTGGTATACCGACTTAAATGTTGGCTGTGTGACCTTGGATAAATTGTTTTCTCTCTGGGCTTCTGTTTCCTCAATGGAGGTCCCCTCATCTCAGATGATTCACGCTTGTGTCAAGCGTCACCGTCATGGTGGAGGACAATTTCCCTGGGGCCACAGAGGAGCCTATGGAGGCACAAGGCTAATCCTCAGAGCCTCTCTAAACTGGTTTTGGTTTTTTCTCTCTTTCTCATTGCTTATTGTGCCATCAAGAAAGGAAGATGATTGAACTTCATTGGAGAATTAATTGTAGACAAGACTGATTGATTTTTTGGGGCTGTTTCTATTCTAGGAAATAAAGATATATTGTGGAAAAAGAACAATGATTAAATAGCTGACACAATTCTGTAATTCCATTTCTTTTCCAGGGTTCTTTTGTGGTGTCTGGACAAAAAAATCTCTTGGGCAACACATTGAAGTGTTTCTGTCTTCCTGTTTCCACCAAGATAATGATGATGGTGGTGGTGGTAGTGATGATGATGATGATGATGATGATGATGATGATGATGATGATAGGCATTTCTTTCAAGAGAGGTTTGAGAAGATTTAACTCTGGTAGACTTGAAGAAGTTACAGTCACCCTAATACCTAGTCTATGTTCAAGCAAATGTTTAGCAAATCTGAGCATATCGTGTACCAGACACTGTCCTAGGCACTCAGCAAACCAGGTCAAGAATGTCAAGGATCTGCAATCTAGGAAAAGACAAAACACCGTGAAGAGACCACAAGTGGCAATGTTACAAATGATTGACTTGGAACCATGGGGGAGGGGACAAAGAACGAGAAGGTCAACAGTGCCGACCAAGCCTGGGAAGGGCTGAAGTATTGGAAACACTGGAGAGGATTAGAGAAGCTTCCTTATGGTAGAATCTGGAGTAAAAAAATCCCAGGCTTGAGGGAATGAGCCAAATAAGTATGCAGAGAGCTTCAGTTTTGACTCTGGGTGGCATGGTGACACTCCTGCAAGATTTCTAGCAGAGGAGTGACCTGGTAGGTCTTGTCCCAGCAGAGCCACTCTGGCTCTCCTCTGGAATAGATTGCAGGGGAGAAAGTCAAGCCCAGGGATCTGCTGCTGAGACAGATTAGAGAGGCTCAACTCTCCCTAGGACTGTGGGGCAGGAACCAGGCTGCTGTTCCTTGCTAAGTACTGTTGAGGGTGTTAGTTTGGTGTTGAGTTTTCTTTAAGACTTTCTTGTGAGCTTCCCATTTTTTGTTGTTGTTTTGTTTGTCTTCCTTTGAATGTGAAATCAGCATGAATTGGGCATTCAAGCCTCTAAGAGGCAGAATGGGTAGGTCCTTCTCCTGTGCCTGGCGGTTTGAGAGCCACACACTGTTATCCCAGCAGTCCATTCTCCAGCAGCGACTCAGCCCGCCCTCATCGCAGCCTGGCTATTCGGGCGTTTTCTAATCATGCTGGCAGCACTTCAGCTGTAAGACCACAAACAAGGAAGCATTCCAGGCGGCCTTGCTCCAGTTGGGGCTGCTCCCGACAACCTGCAGTACCCTGGAAAGGTGGCGTCCCAACCAGGCAGCATTCAGACAGAGTTGGCCCTGGCAAAAGGATGCCAAGGCTACCTTCAACCAAGATGGCAGGAAAAAGACTTGCTTCCTCATTACCTCAGCAAGAATCCAGTGCTTAGTGAATCTGGAAGCTATGCTGTAACTGGTGGAAACTCAACCCCTTGTTTGCATAGCCACAGCACAGCAATTACATTGTTTATCTCACCATTTAAGTCAGCAGAGAAAACCTTCCTGTGTTTTTCCTGCCTTAAGCCCCGTAGAATGTTTCTGCTAAAAGGTGTTTTATCATGAGTGGACTGAGCCAGTAACAAAGGAGAAGTGGAGGCAGTGACTTGGTGGTGGCAGCATTAGCAGCAATGGCAGAGGTATGGGAAGGGCAGCTGAAGAGTTCCGAAGAGCAGACAAGGGCAGAATTGGAAGGGAACAAATGGATGGGAGAATTAAGGTGAGGAGGGGCAGAGCCAAGCCTGCAGTAAGCAGAAGAGGGCAGTGAGAGACTGCAGCCATGGCCACCGGAAGATCTCCTGGAAGCTGCAAAGCTTTGAAGGCCAAAGATCCCAGTCCTGAGTCTTGAGAGCAGTAACTAGTTGATGCTAACTACTGCTGACTGCTCCTGGCTGCTACTGCTGAAGGTTTAGGATTACACTAGCTACTGAGTACCAGACTACTGGCAATCAGAACACAGCAAAGTAAATTTCCAAGTTAAGCACATATACATCTCTGAATTCTAAGGTCTGGAATAATAAAACTCTAGTTATTGGGGTTCTGAGCTGTAAGCCTCTGGTACTGCCTGCCTAGCCATTAGGCCTTCAACACCCATAGACCCATGACTGTTGCAGCAGTTCGTCTTGATTGTCATCTTGATGGGATCTAGATGAACTAAGAGATACAGCTTGTCTATGAAAATGAGTCCCAGAATAATTAACTGGAGGAGAAAGATCCTTCCCCAGAGTGAACAGCACCATCCAGTTCAGACGTCAAGCAGTCTGCAGAAAAGACTGTCTCGGCTCCTGTCACTTCCTGTGGGTAAGAGCATCTCTGGTGATACTGTCACTCCGCTCACATCAGAACCAGCCTCTCTGCCTCTCAGAGTGAAATGAAGACAAGTGGTTCTTCAGGAATCCTCCTTCATCACCAAGCAGACACCAGGTTCTCACCTGTCCAGAATGCTGGGCACTGCTTGCCTACCCAGCCCGAATCTAACACAGTAAAGGCTCCTTGCTGTATATAGGCATCATCAACTGTTTCTCTGGAGAGCTTTGCCTGGTTTAACCATCACACACTAGAGGGACTATTCCTTTGTTCTAGTGATTTCCATCTCAGTCAAGCAAAGCCATCCCAGCCAGCTCATTGGTAGCATTGCCACTTCTGTGAGTCAAATGAAAGATGGCCAGCAGACGCATGGGTGGGGATGGAGTAAAGAACAAAGAAGGGTAGCCCTGAGGATGGCAAGAGGTGGTTGAATTTGAGATGCTCCTTAGAGGCAAAGTTAGCTATACTCTCTAAGAAACTAGACAGGGATATGAGTTAAGGAATTCAACTCAAGCTGGTGAAAAGAAGGAATTGCTGTCCACTTGAACGGGAAAGGCTGAAGACCAGAAAAAGCAACAGTTCCACTTAGTCTCTGGGGAAACCTTGACTACTTAAGTTGTTATCAAAAGCTGTCCTGCGTTGTCACAAAGACACATTCTTGTCTTATTTCTGTCCAGACAGACTACTTTAGAGTAGGAGCCATAGATTCTCCCTTTACACAGGTCCCAGTGTTAGCAGATCAGCGGAGACAAGTGCGCTGCAGACTCGGGGCACATGCCATCCACACTTCTGGGGCTTGGAAGCCCAAGCAGCCAAAGCAACATGCGCCCTTCAGTCTAAAATAAAATGCAAAAACAAGGTGGTGGGGGAGACTTAGTTCAATTGTTGAAGGTACATGTTTGTTGCTCTTGCAGAGGACCCAGGTTCAGTTCCCAAAACCTATGTCAGGTACTCCATAACATTCTGTAACTCAGACTCCAGAAGATAAACTATCCTCTTCTGGCCTTTACAGATAAAACACACACACACACACACAGAGAGAGAGAGAGAGAGAGAGAGAGAGAGAGAGAGAGAGAGAGAGAGAAAGACAGAGAGATACAGACACACACACACACACATACACACACACACACACACACACCCCTCACACCCCTTTACCCCTTTAATGGATAAAAATAAAAGGAGAAAGGAGAAAAGAGGGTTTGGGGAAACAGCTCAGTGATCAAGAGGACATGCTGCTCTTGCAGCAGAGGACCTTGTCTCAGCTCCCAGGACCCACACTAGGTGGCTCACAACTGCGTTTCACTCCAGTTCCAGCAACCTGATGCCCTTTTCTGGCCTCTGCAGGAACTGTGCTCATGTGGTGCACACACAAGCAGGCACATGCACATACACATAAGCAAGAATAAATTGCAAAATTTTTAAAAGAAGTAAAAATTTGGAAGATCATGCCATTACTTCTTGGATCTACAAATACCAACTCTATATTAAAACAAGGAATCTGGAAACAGAGCCTTGGTTTACAACACAGAGATACACTTAAAATATATTGATAACAGCACCTTAAGGTGCTACTTTAGGACAGTGTGGAGAATTGCTGTGAAAAACAGCCCTTCTTTGTTGAGTTTTCTGACTCCAAACAGATAAAGATCCAGCTCAGTATATGGCAATCTCTCTCCAGAGGACTTGCCTCTTTCCAGACCCTACTTCCTCTCCCAAATGCAGTCAAATTCTGCTGCTTTTAAGAAAATTTCTAGTACTGTCTATAGCACGAGTCAGCAAATGCCTTTCTGTTAGGCTTTTCTGGTCTGCAGGCTCTGTGGAAGTACCTGATTCTTTTACAGACAACACAAGACCAAGTGGTCACAGTCTGCCAGGGTATAAAAGCTGGATTTAGCTGGTAGAGAACAGTTTGGTGGAGCCTGATCATCTGCCTCAAAACTGCTCACCTCTTCATTGCCCAGAAACTGTTCGTGTCAAGATTATGGTGCCCTCCAGGTGCCTGTGGCAAACTCTCAGCCCCTCGCACCCTGTCCACCAGTGGTGTTTGCTAGCTGCTCTCTTCTTAAGAGTATTTTTCCTGGGCCTCCATCATGTTCAACTCAATGTCTTCCTACCACACTTCCTCCTTCCCTTAAAGAAAAATCTTTTAAGATGAATTTCCCATCGTCTCCATAGTTCTTTGTACAGCAGAGCCCTGTGGCTCCACTTGGCTTTTCCTTTACACTTCCATTCCTTTCCACGTGCTGAGTCTTATAGCCTTAAAAATAATTTATAAACTGATCATTCTTGAATTTCCATTTCCAGCCTCAGACCTCTCTCTGGAATCATACTTCTAAGGGTTTATTAAATTTCTCTAGCTGGGGTCTAATGCCTTCAACTTCTATTATTCAGAACTGAACTTCTGTTCTTAACCCACAGACTTGAACTCTACAGTGAACGGCTGTTCTGTCTTTTAAGATTGTCAATACATTGGCGTCTTCCCTGTGCCCTCCTTTTCTCTCTCACCCTATTTCTAAGGTGACAAATTCTTACAGAACATACTTCAATGCTATAGTTACCGGGTGTGTTCTTGTTAATATTACTGTCACATCGTGGGCTTATATATACTCCCCGTCCCTGGAAAACTGGCGTAACTTCTTACAGATTTCTCTGGTTCCCCTTTCCTTCTTAAAGTCACTTTCAGCACGTCAACTAGAAATTATTTCGAAATACAAGACACGTCATATCACTCACTGCCAAAGTCTTCATTCCACTCGCAATAAACACCAGAAGCTACACCTGTCATCGTGGCATGGTTTTTCCATTAAGAGACAGCATTATCCCAGGTCTGTGTTTATTAAATTTCTCACCATTGAGACCAAATTCATAGCGAGATGTGACGTAAGGGAGGAAAGGTTGTCAGCTCATTGTTGAGGTGCTCCAGCCACCATGGCGGAGAAGGCAAACCCACAAAAGGATCTCTTAGTTATGGCAGCAGGGGCAGGAGGCTTCCTGCTCACATCCTGGAGGATGGGAAAGCAGAGCAAAGGGAATTCCCTATTAAACTGGCTCTCTCCTTCCCCCCTTTTACAAATTCGAGGTGCCAACCTGTGTGTTAGTCCCATCCTCATGCAGGGTGGCTCTCTCCTCTCCAGTTAACTCTCCCTGGATGCCCTCCCAGACAAACCCAAAGATGTGATTCACTAATCGCTTTAAAGTTAGTAATGAAAACCAGACCTCAAATGTCCATTATTCTGCTGCTCTCAGTGTTTCCCTTGTCCTTATTTGATTCGTTGTGCTCAGACCCACCAAGTCCCTCCCAAGGCGGCCTCTGACCTAGGTTGTATGATTCCTCCTCCCTAAAACATGTTTTCCTTAGCTGGGCACAAGGCTCTCTCTTCCAGGCCTTGTTCTCACTGAAATCTGTTCTCAAGCCCTGTTTAAAAATGACAGTGCTTCCCAATAACACCAACCCTCCTGTCAGCTTCTTCCTGGAAGACATGTGCTTCCAATGCACATTTCCCTGACACGCCAGGCCTGCAGGGCAGCTGGAGCACCCGGCACCCAGAACAGTACCTGTACAGAGGTACTGTTTCAAATAGGGACTCATATTTGAAAGGCTAATAAAGAAATGGTTTGGTTACTGAACAAGATATGTTAAATAAATGATACTATTTTTTTTTTGCTACTAAGAATTGCAAACTTTGGCTAATAGCACCTATGTGGGCATGCACATATCTTTGGGGGCTTCTGTTGAAGGATCCAGTTCTGAGTTTAGTAATCTTTTGAGTCCGAATCTTATCGAATGACCAACTTAGTGGCCTAGGCAAGCTACTTGAGACTGTTGTACTTTAGTCTTGTTTTATAATATGACTGAAAATCATACTCAATTAGCAGATAGGGCTGCTGTAAGGATAAAATGCTCAGAACTGGCTTGGTGCCTTGGAAGAAGCCAGGGATGCCTGCTGGTGCTAGAGAATGCTTGTGCAGGACAGAGGAATTTCCCTGGCAATGCGGCTGTCTGTAGCATAACCAGAAGTCCCAGGAGCGCTGTCCCATTTCTCAACACTGACATTCCTCTTTGTCTCTTTCTCATTTTTATTTATCTTCTCTTGCTGAATGGCTTTTTTGAAATGTACCTTATATTCTTTTCGAAACAAAGTACAACGTGAATAAATAATGCAGAGCCCATTGTGCATATTCTATACCCTTAATATACGTGAAGAAACCGACGGCTTTCTGAAGGAAACATAAATGAGCGGATTACAGCCTAAACATTTCTCTGTTGGTGGGGCTTAAATTCACTTCCTGAGAATCTTTATGCAAAACAGAGGCAGAGAGGAGGGTTGAGACGGAGATGACAAGACCCCAGCAGCTCCGTCATGAGTAAGTCTCTCCCCATCCAGCTACTACAAGATCATGCAAATGAAAACCTAACAGTGTTAAGTGGCACACAAATGTTGCCTGATGATGTTATAACAATCTGGTCTAATGATACCCCAAGGTTCCTGGAATAACAGAGATGTGCTAATAAAATGAGCCTACATATTTTTAGAAATATAATATGCAGTGTGAGTCCACAGTTTGCCTCAAATCCTCCACGTAATTCGCTTTTCCAGTGATTGTTTCATTGGTAGTTTTCCTTCTCTGTGGCCCTTGTGAAATATCTGAAATGCGAAACAGGTCTCATCACTGTTCCTAACAAAAGTCTTTTCAAGACTCCCCAGATTGCAACATCAGCAGCCCTGCAGATTCTGCTCTGGAGAAACAGCAGGAATTGTTGAAAACTTCCTACGAATGTTTAAGTCTTTGGAAACTGTCTTTGGGGCCTATAAAAATGGAGGAACGTTTGTTCAAGAAAACCTAATGTCCTGGTAAAGGAAGTGCTAGTCTGGGGCGTTCCCTTCCCTCCCAGCTCAGCACCATGGAAGCTCATTTTGCTAGGATGGAAACAGCCCACAAAGCCACCTACAGAGCCAGCGAGATTCCCACCCGAATCCCCACCTCCTTTGCCTTCTTGCTTTCCTTTCTTATTTGGGGGGTGTGAGTATGGGGAGAATAAATTGACAAGCTGTTCCTAACGATCATATGAAGCTGGGAGGGATCCAAGCAAGCAGATCAATCTTAACAAAAAAGGAAGAATTATGATATCCAGTTAACAAACTCAGTGAAGAGCCATGGTAGCAAACAGGGTGTGACAGCCGAGCAAGGACAGACATTTAGAGCAGCACAATAAAACAGTGAGTCTTGGCTAAGGAGACAGCCCATGGCTGAAGCACTTGCTGGACATGGCTGGATATCAGCGGCCAGATCTCTGGAACCCACTCAAATGCCAGGTGGACATGGCAGCTGCCGCACTTGCACCCTAGGAAGGCACCAGAGTGAGCTGGCTAGGGAAATGTTTTGGCAAGCTCTAGGTTTCATTGAGAGGCCCTGCCAACAAATAAGGTGGATGAGGGATCAATGATGACTCTCGCTGTCAACCTCGGGCCTCCATGCACACATATATGCAAGCATGTATATACACAGAGGCAGACCACACAAACATAGAAATGGGGACAAAGCCTGAGAGCCCAAAAATAAGCCATCATACACACGGCCATTGATGTCCAAAAATGTCTAAACAGTTTCAGTGGAGAAATACGTTCTTTTCAGCCAATGGTGTTGGAACAACTGGCTGTCTGCGTGTGAAAGAGTAAAGCTGAGCCCTAAATAAGACTCAGTGAAAATGTTTAGAAGAAACTTGGCTTGGATTAGTCATGAGCTTGGATTTGTCCTCTTTTTTGTTTCCTTTTTGAGTTCTGGCACTTATAGCCTAAGAAAGCAAACAGAATTATTGATCCTTATCAAAATTAAAAACTTGCCTACTCTCTTGAGCTCTTAAGGATGCTCTAAAGAAAGAGAAAATATGGCCCACAGAGAGAAAACATTTGAAAGAGGTATGATTAAGAAGAATCTATCCAGCCCAAGCCCCACAGAAGACAGCCCCAGGCCCACCCAGTGCCCAGTGCCGCAGGCAGGCAGGCACCACTATGATGAAGAGCTGTGTGGTGGGGAAATGGGAGAGGAGAAGCAGAGTGGTTTGTGCACTGTGGAGAGAAGGGGAACTCGAGATGCAAAGGTGGTGAGGGACAGGCTGATACGGGTGGCTAAGCTGCCGTGTGGGCCACGTGATGTCTGGGCCACGTGATGTCTGGGTCTGTACTGCTGGCAAGGACCATGTGTGGGTGGCCCTACTGCAGCTAGGGTCTGTGTTGATGTCCGTGTGTTACTGCCAAAGGCCATAGGGATGCCGAGGGTCTGGACTTCCCCCTGACGCCATATTGATGTCTGAGAGTCACGCTAATCACCAGGACCATACTGATCTCAGTGCCCTGGGTGACATCTGGGCCCGGAGTGCTGCTGAGGACCATGTCTGGGTCTGTGGTTCTACTGCAGCTGGCACTGTGAGAGAACTGGCTTTCCATGTTCTTGGGAGAGCTGGTCCCTATGGCAAGGCCTAAGGAGAGCAATATCTGATGGGGACAATCCAGGTAAAGGCCCAGACTGACCAGTTCAGCTAGAGCATATGAGTGGACCAGTCTCGCAGAACCATAGCTGCAGGATCTCCATGTCTCAAGGCAACAGCGGGATATCCAAGAAGAGTTTCCTGAAGGTCTAGTATTGATGGTGTGCCAGAAGCCAGAGGGCCTGAAACAGACCAATAACTCACTGCAATGAACATTTGCAGGTAAAGCTGTTTGAACAACATACACTTGTGACACCCCAGAGCTCCAAGGCTCCTACAACAAATGCACGTGTGATGGAGAGATGGGAAAGACAGAAGAGCGAAATGTTTTTCTGGGGTTTTTGTTTGTTTGCTTGCTTGCGTTTGCTTGTTTGTTTGTTTTATTTTCTTTTGGGGGAGGCTGCAAGGGTGGAGAGCTGATATGGAAGGACTGGGAGATGACTAGGCTTGGGATGCATGACTGAAATTCCCAAAGAATCAAAAAAAAATGAATATGAGTAATCTATCCAGAATATATAAACAAAATTAATCACAGAATAAACAAAGGGCTTTTAACACTTAAAGCAAAAGGAGAGGAGACTACGTTAAGGAAGGCAAAATTTTCTACACTTTTTCCCCAAAGATTTCACACTGGCAGTCAATAAGCACATTAAGAAACACTTAGCAATATTACTTAGGAACAAATGAAAATCACGAGGCTGTGCCACTTCACACATGTGGACACAGCATGGGGACTGTAATGGTAAAAAGACAGAAGAGCAAGCATTCACGAGCCTGTGGGGAATGGAGCCTCAGCCCAAGGGTAAAACTTGTCACCGCTGGAGAGCATGCCAGCAGTTTGTCCAAGAGTCAGATGTAAAGCTACCAAATGACCCCACAGCTCCATTCCCATATACAAATGAAAGAAGGCGCCGAGCACAAGGTGTCCATGAACTCATGACCAGCGCTGCTTACCCTGTGCCCAGGCTTGAGTGTTCTTGGCAGAAAGAACAGAAAGCAGCTTGGAGAAGAGATAGACTCAGTTGGGAGAGGGTCTTCCTAGAATTCCCAAAGTCTTAGAATACTTCTTCAGCACGGCATGATAGAGGTGTGGTGGTGCATGCCTGTTGTTCCGGCACTGGGAGGTGGCAGCAGGAAGATCAGGGCTTCAAGGTCGTTCTCAGCCACTTAGTCAGCTGGGTACTAAATGTTCTGACTTTCCTCCTACAGAGGAGAGGAGAACTCACTATCAGAATTCATTATTAGATTTATTAGTTCAGCAGCATATTGAGTGATATATATACATATATACACATACATACACACATACACAGATATGCACTGCACGTGAGATGCTATGCAGACAAGTGTTTTGGGACATTTTTCAGCATTTACGTCATTAAAACACTGATAAAGGCGTGCATTATCTCCTTTAACACTCCAGCTATCCTTGAGTTATCCACCACTACTGCTATTTACATTTCACAGCTGGGCAAATCAAGGTGGCAATTACTCACTCCTGTGAGATGGCACATGCCTGGCCAAGTTCAAAAGACAGCCCAGGCACTCCTGGCTCCAAAGTCTGTGTCCACTCCGTATTCCTTCTTCCATGTGAACTACTGTTGAGAAAGCAAGACATGGTGATCCCCACCTTTGAGAGAGAGATGTGGCCTTCGCAAGAGAAGTCTCATGCAAATCTCGACACTGAAATAAGATTGGATGTCCTTATTTATCAGGTGTGAAATTGATTTTTAATGCTGGTAAGCACAAGCATGCTCCTCGCTAAAGCCAGGTTTTCTCGACCTTAACTTTTCACGGCTTCGAGAAGATTGAACGCCAGCAGCTGCTACCTTACCCTGACTGCTCCTATACAAATGCATAATGCCGCTGACAGTGCTATGTGTCAATTTGGCTGCATAATGGCTCTCCCAGATATCTAAACGGACATTTCCCTGGTTTTATTAAATGTCTAGACTGAGGGACAGAACAGAGGAGGGATTCCTTCCCAGTGCGGATAGGCTTCTGACAACCCACCAGCTCCAGGTTGGGCGAATAAAACAGAGCAAGTTTGATTTTGTCCTCTATAGACTATCTTATAGAGAGAGATAAAGAGGGTGGGGGAAGAAATTTGTATTGGCTTTCCCTAGGACATATACACATGTGCGTACATGCATTAGGGTTATCTAGGGGAACAGAGCTAACAGGATCCACATATTAAAGAGCTATCTGCTGGTTTAGCTCTCATGATAGAATAAGAATGGTCCAGCAATAGCTCCCTCACCAGAGAGAGGCCAGGAACTCAGAACGGGCCAAGTCCACAAGGCTGGGTGTTCCACAGTCTTCCTTCAGTGAATTAATCACCAGCAGCAACAATAGAGAAGAACTCACAAGCCAGAAAAAAAAAGCAAAGATTTCCTTCTACTATGTCCTTTTCTCTGGGTTGCTATCAAATGGTGCTTCCCACATTTAGCACTGATGTAGGATTCACCCATATCAATCAAGGCAATCAGGATACCCCGGACCTCTACATCCCAGGACATACCCACAGGTCGGTGTGGTGTAGACCATCCCTCACCGGGGCTTCTCTCTCAGGTGACACTAGGTTGCATAATGGTGACAATTAAAATTAACTATCACAAATAGCATGTTCCATACAGATAAATATCTATGTCTCTCTCTCTCTTTCTGACTCAGATACACACACACACACACACACACACACACACACACACACACACACACATTTGCTCTGTATCCCAGCCCCACTGATTTAGCCACCACCCTGTTCCAGCATCCCTAAAACTAAGCCCAGCACATACTGGAAATCTCAGAGTCATTAGGAACCTCATGTCACATTACAATTCTAAAATGCTAAAGGGAAGAAAAGGGCCAAAGTTGGCCCATTTAGGCCTTAGTTTTCTGTTCCAAGTGGAGCAGAGTCCCTAGAAAGTGATTCTCCCAGGTATCAGTATATTTTAAAAATAACTGTCACTGCAAACATTTGCATAATTTCCCCAGAAGTTAGCTAGGAAGACTTAGGTGACAAGATGCTATATGAATAAACAAAACTCTCTGAAAGTGTGTGTTTTCAGAGGGCTGCGCAGTTCAGAAGAGCACTAGTGAATCTGCAGTTCATATAAGCCTCTTAGGAGAGCTTTGACTGTCCATAGGAAAGGGAAGGAAAGAAAAAGGAAGGTAAACCAGTTATCCCAACGGTGTACAGCTGTTGGGGCAGGTGTGGAATGCCTGGCACTATTGTCTGTTCACAAACACAAATCTGACCAAGGCTGTTCGTTGTCTTCCTTAAACTGAAAAATAACAAAACAGGAAGTTCTCAATGCTGTTTCTACTGACCAGGTGCCAATTCTCCTCTCCCATGACGAGTGATTGACATAACTAGACTGGGAGAAGAACACTGGGTGGGGGCCTTGGGTTCGCTAATGCAGTGTCAGAGACCGAGGTAGTAGACTGTGACACCCACGCTGTTGATAACTGCCTTTCTCTGGGGATCTTGAGGACAGAATGATAAACACCCTAGTAGGTCCCTATCTCGCCAATGTACAGGACATTCTCCATCAGGGAACCTTGAGCCATCCTTCTACCAAAGCCACCTTCTCTAACTCCATTTCACATCTCATCTTTAGAGTGTTCCTTAACTGTTCTTTGTGCTTGGAGTTATTTGCTTCCCAAAAAGAATTCTGTCTTTTCTTACTCAATTTCTTGTTTAGGGTAAAGGGAAGTATACTTTTTTTCAACCATCCGAATACCCAAAATGGATTTAATTGTCCATACTGCATTAATTATAAAACAGGCAGAGAATCCTTGAAATAATTGAAATTAAATAATAAATAAATAAATTATTTTTATTATTTAAACAATTTACCTTATATTTGGAAAAGCACTTAACTCTGCTTGAATATTTGAAGTCGCTATGTTGAAGACATTTATATTGGGATGCTTGAAACTGCACTCAAAATGTCCTTTCTCTGAGACTTTCACTGAGATTTTTCTCCTGGAGAAATTTCTCTCCTTCCCTGCTTTGGGGTAGTAGTCAGTGTCTCTGTCGGTGACACTCCGGAAGTGGGATTAGAAGAGGATCTAAGAGCCTTCAGTGAGAAGGTAAGGTTTACCCTATCTTTCAACACAGAATCTTCCTTCTTTAAGCCTACTTATGCAAGAGTCCTTGAGACACATCTGCTTGGTTTTCCCAAAAAACAAAACAAAAAAACCAAAAACAAAAAAAAACTTTGACCACTCCATGAGGCAGAAATGACAGAAAGGCTATACATGGAGTTTGGGTAGCAGAGTGCTTGCCAGCATGCATGAAGCCCTGGGTTTGATCCCCAGTTCTGCACACTCAAGGTGTGGAGGGGCACACCGGCAATCCCAGCACTAGGGAGGTGGAGGCAGAAAGATCAGAAATTCAAGGTCATTCATCAGATATGCACAAAGTTCAATGCCAGCCTGAACTACCTGAGACTTTTTCTCAAAACAAATCAAAGGCCAGGGATAGGGACAGGGGCTCTGTATGGCGATTGTCATGGCATGGGGGAGGGGGGAGGAGACACTTCATTTTCACCTGTTTAGTTCCCAGACTTTCTAACTGTTCTCGGTTCCCATACTGAACCCTGCATTCCAGAAGCTACTGGGTCCTCCAAGTAGGCACTGTCAGAATTTCAAAGAGAGCTCTCGAGGTTTGTTCATAATGTACACACATATAGCACTTGAGTGTTGCAGATTTTAAAGGATGGAGATAGTCAATTTTAGTTTATAATTCAAATATTTAGCAAGACTCTGATACTAAATAGACTTCCTAAAGATCGATAAGTATGACTTTTGAGGAAATGGATCAATTTCATACAATCTTATTTGCAAGTATGGTATGAATTTTCCATTTGTTTTTAGGTAAACAAAATATAAAAAATAAAATCTTGCCTGTGCTCCTACCCCCTGATGAAACACCTCCTCCTGGCGGTACAGAGCTCACAGGACAGAGCAGCCGGAAAGGAGACTCAAGGACTGCACATCAAGAGGAGAAGGCAGGGATAACCTACAGGTAATGGAATCTAAAGAACAAGGAGCTAAGTATCTCAACATAAAGGACCGCCATCAGAAAAAAAAAAAAAGAAGAAGAAAAAAACAGCAAGATTCAGACCAAAAGGAAGTGGAGGCTCTGCCCTTGGAGACTGGCTAAAACTGAGAGCAAGCGGCAGGTGGTCCTTCGGTGGGCCACCCGTCCTATAGATTAGACGAGAATTGATGCATGGCACCGGGAGAGACCAGGCAAGGATGGGAAGGGAGGCCATGGGAAGGTCTGGAGAGGATGTGAGGTAACGGGTGGAGAAGTGGGGGACAGGAGCCGGGCAGTTAGCACTGTACCCCGTACTAGGGCCATCAGGTGGGTTTCCCTCATGCCCCTAAGTCTGAGGGCCTCTCCGAGGATGGTATGGGGACTTGCCTCTGAAACCTACACTGTTGTAAGTTTTGGCATTACTTCTTTCTTGTGGGTTTCTCCCCACCCACCACCTGTCCCCATTGCCAGCTCCTCATGAAATGCTGTGGTTTTGACCTGGTCTATAATTCTTCTGTTAGCAGAATTAATCTGTTGTGAGGAAATATGCACATTACATATAGTGAGGCTTAAAAGGTAAAATAAATATAAAGTCTGACGCCTATGAATACTTTTTGTAGGCTTCCATTTGGATGATGCTTTCATGATTGTTACCTTTCAGGTTGTTGTTGTTGTTAGGATTTGTTTGTCTATGTGTTATGAGACAAGTGTAGCCCTGACTGGCGTGGAACTTGTAATGTAAATCAGGCTGGCCTCTAAATCCCACATCCATTTGCCTGTGTCTTCAGTACGCTGGGATGAATTAAAAGCGTGCCTGGCGGGACTGCTTTAAATCCATTACAAAGGAAGCATTTGCCTACTGACTCTCAGGTGACAGGACTCCCTGACACCCTCAGAGCCGGGTGCCTGGGACTCAGATACTAGAGGTCGGAAGGCTGGGGTCTCCACTCTGCTGCGCACACTCGGGAGCTCTTTGTGTGGAATCTGTTTGCTCCCGGGGCTTGGTTTGTATTTTTATTTGATTGTGTTTTGTCCTTTTCACAAGAAGGCAGAAAAAAAAAAAAAAAAAAGAAGGCAGGGTTCAGGTGTCTCGGATCCTTCCCGCATAAAAGAGCAAGGATTCTTAGAATCGAGGGCAACACCTCCACTCCACTTTGTTTCATTTGGATGAGATGTGGTGTGATTTGTCCCCGGCTCTTGTTTTGAGTCTGTGAAATGAGATCCAAGTTCAGCTGTGTTCCCACCTTTAGCCTTCTCTCTTCCAAAGCACGTTTTCGAACCTTCTTCAGAATTCTCTGCTTATTCTGTGGGAGAAATACTTCATGCCTGATACAGGATTCTCACTTTGTTTCTGCCTACATGGCGGGTTACACAGGCTTTTTTTCGGGTGAAAATCTAGATACTGCTGAAGCATGTATCTGTATGTCCCTTACCCCTCACCGTTAGCGTCGGTTTATCATACTCGCTGTGGATGCCCAGGGCAGAAGATAAATACATGGGCAAACGCCACTGAGCGCTAACCCTAAACTACTCTCAAGGAGTGCTGAGTGCTGTGTGGAGGAGGGGTTAATCAGTCCAGGAGCACTTGTGTGTGTCTGCCAGGTCCCACTGTGCCCTCCATACCACCTGGGTTGTCCCTCAAAGCTGGTAGGAGGATTCCTCACTAGGCATCTACTTATGGAATCACGTGCTGGATGTTTGTCTGTGCCCCCAGCTCCCTTCCTCCTTGGCATAGGTGAGCATCTGCAACATAGCAGGTTCTTGATAAACATTTCTTGAACAAATAAATGAACATTCTGTAAACTGGGAGGTCTGGCAGTTTCTTTTCCTGTTTAAAATTCTAAGTGAGCTGCTTCTCTTGGAGCAAACAGTTTCTCAGACTTCTGGGGGATTTAACCTTTTGGGGTGTATCTCAGTAATGTTGAGGGTCATTTTCTCTCCAATGGGAAGGATATGTGACCAGGGAAGAATGTTAAGACCTGTAGATGAGAAAGAGAACGCAGGGATCCAGGGAAGAACAAGAGCTTCAGAGATGACCTTTTCCTCCCCGGAGAATTCCAGGTCTTCAGCTTGTAAGGACAAAGAGGGCCAACATGGACCAGATTGTCTTGCCTCAGAGGCTTCAAGCAGAACAGAGGCCGGGGAGCAGGGGAATCTTCCCGGTAGGCTGGCAGTCAGGATGGCTTAAAGAGCGGCTCCCACCAGCTGTGGGATGACAGAGTATAAGCATGTTCTCCTTGTGACCCAACGGGGTGGCAACCTACTTCACAGAGCAGAGGGGAAAGCAGGGAGAGAAAGACTGCACTGAGGAGCAGACAGGCTTGTGGAGCCTCACTTTCCATTGTGACAGAGAAATGCCATAAAAGCACTGGGTGAGCATCTCCAGAAGGGTCCGTACTGGTTAGATGTGGAAGGCCATAAACTGTCTGCTGCAAGTATTCGTTTATGCAATTTTAGTGTAAAATTACACAGATTATTTAAAAACAGAGCTTTCTCCAATAAATCCTACTTAGGTTAAATTTCCTAACAGGCCATGATTTTCTGATCCTCAGTAGAAGGTAAAACTATCTCTGCACCTTCCCTAATGATTCATAAAAAGGGGTCTTAACAAGACCCACAGGGAAATCAGAATTGGAGAGTTGACTCTTGTCCCACAAGGCTAAGAGTTACTTAGATATCTCATAGATTTGCCCTAAGCATAAAACCAAATCCATACAATCATTTAACTGGCAACTAAAAAAACATAAACATTCCTCATGAGAAAAAAAAACGCAGAATCTCAAGTGCATTGCCTATAAGGTCTAGTATATCATATACACTGCTAGATGCTTTTAAAAAACAAAGAAACATCACTCAGTCTAGAAGGCAACAGCAATAGAAAGTCTCTCAGGACACTGCTTATGACTGGAGATACAAGTCTGCACAGTGATGGTGGCCATGTGGCCTGTGCTAACGACTGCAGTCCATGAAAATAAAAAAGCAATCATGCCCACAGCTTTCCAGAATTATGAGACACAATCAAAGGACCAGACCTAAAGTATCTTAGTGTAGAAAGAGGTGAAACACAAACTGAAGACATAGAAGACAGTTATGCAACACAGGTGACCTAGAATTTGCCCTGGGCCCAACCTGGCCTTGACCCTGGAGTTCCCCTGCCCTGACAGCTCAGAGTTTGAAGGGCTTGCTACCCAACAGTGAGGGTCTGGGTCCTAGCATTCATATAACAAGCTGGGCACCCCCAAACATCTATAACTCCAACTCTAAAGGGCCTCACACTATCTTCTAGTCTCCCTGTGTGTGGTGTGCTTTACACACTCATGAACATTTACACACACATTGATACAATTAATTCCAATTGAAATGGAGAACAAAATAATAATATGATGGATTCATTAAAGAAACAATTGGTTTTTTTTTAAAAGATAAACATGATTTGGCAAACCCTTACACAAACCAACACAAAGAACAGAACCAAATTAGTAATATTAGAGACCAAACAGTGACCACCAAAATCCAGGGGAAGAATAGAGAATACCTTATAAACACACAGCAGGAAGTTATAAGAAATTGATACATTTGTCTTTTTTTTTCTTTCAAGACAGGGCTTCTCGGTAGCTTTGGAGCCTGTCCTGGAACTTGTTCCATAGACCAGACTGGCCTTGAACTCACAGAGATCCATCTGTCTCTGCCTCCTGAGTGCTATGCCACCTCCACCCAGCCAGAAATGGATACATTTTTAGACACATGTGGCCTACCCAAAAGATTGCAGACTGCACACTTTGGCCAAGTTGGTTTCAAATAGAGAAAGAGCAGAATGTTCAACATACACAAATCATGTAAGGAGAATCAAGGACGAAAGTCACACAGTCACCTCTAAAGATCCAGAAAAAAAGACTTTGTAAAAAAAGTCAGCATCCCTTCATGAGGAAAATCCCTGAAGAAACAAACAGAAAGAACACATCTGGGCCACAAACATGAAGCATGGCAGTACCCAACAGCACACCAAGCAGCAGCACTCTCAGAGCGTTTTCTCTAAAATAAAAATGGGACAAGCATACACTGTCTTCACTGTCCCTGTTGTTGGGAACCATGTTCTCAGATGTTGTTCAGCCTTATTCGTGGACACTGGATTTCTCAATTAAACCCAGCACAGACCCATCTCCTCAACCCTGTCTCCAAAAAAGGTAACATCTGAAGAGTGCAAATAAAAACACTTAGTTTATTTTACTACTTGTCCATATTTTAGTAGGTTTGTACATTCTTAAATGCAGAATTTTTAAAAAGAATTCTTATTATAATGTTAAGGGGATCTTTAAACATTATACATTTTACATTGGATTTAATTTTTTTCTTTAATGAGATCCAGAGAACAAACAGCCCTTTGAACATTTGTCTATTTTGTGCTTCTGGCTTTAAATATTTACTGCAGTCCATCTGCTTTTGTAGGGGCAAAAGCTTTTAAAGGCTTGTATTGGCAGCTCTTTTTCTTAGTTAGTATTGAATGCAAATCTCTCTACTCCTGAGAATTAGAGAGATGAATTAAGCAGGTTTAGTAGCTGGAGAAAGATGGTCTAATCGCCCACCTATCTCTTCGCATAGCTTTTCCCATCTAGCTGATAATTCACCACCACCGCCAACTGATAGCATTCTTCTCCGTCTAGGACACAAGATGAGGAAGGGACAGTTGACTCTGAAGGTCTCCCAGAAGCAGGAAGTTGGAACAACAGTTTTCAACAAGACAGATGAGGTATGGGATGGTTTGAATGTTAAGTTTGTCAGCTCTTCCCACAGAGTCCCCATTCCTCCATCCACCAAAAGGTGTTATTTACATGAATTTGAGATTCTTTAAAAGATGGCCAATTTTATAATCACTGCCCAAGAAAGGCATGACTGGGGCTGGAATGATGACTCAAGAGTTAAGTTTGTACTTGTAGCTCTTCCAGAAGGTCCAGGTTTGGTTCCCACACCTGCATCGGACATCTTACATCTGCTTGGAATCCCAGCTCTGGGATCCAGTGTCCTCTTCTGGCCTCTGAGAGAACCTGAACGCATATGCACACACAACTAGAGGGGGACATACACGCATATGCATAATTAAAGAGAAAATAAATATATTTTTTAAAGATCAGCCTAGCTCCTCTCCCCCCACTTCTCTGGTGATCATGGCTTCTTCTAACACGAGTTGAGAGCTCTGAGAATGACCTCAGCATGTCCTCTTTATAATAGGGTCAGGACTTCCTGTGAGAAATAGGGCCCTCAAGAGCCTGTTGGTCTCCACAGATAGCAAACATTTGAGGCCCAAGCCCTTCAATACTGGCTATAGGCAAAGTTTTCCTTTAATTCTGAGTTCTCATATTCCAGCTGCTCATTCTCTTGACTTCTTTGGGTGTGTGCACCTCTGTGTGCATGCATATGGGGTCTGAGGTCAGCCTCTAATGTCCTCATCAATCACTCTCTACCTTAGTTTTTGAGATATGGTCTCTCACTGAACCTAGAGTTCCCAGACTCACTTGGCTGGTTGTGCAGTGAGCTAGGGATCCTACTGACTCCATCTCCCTGGGGTGGTGTTATGTAACCCTTGCCCCACTGAGCTGTTCTTTCTTGTGGCTTCTGGGAGATCAAGCTTGGGTCCTCATGCCTGCACAGCCATCACTTTACAACTGAGCCGTCGCTCCCTCAAGCTCTCCCTAACCCCTGACTTCGTAATAGCAATTATTTTCTTTTTGTAAAACCATTGCTTTCTCTTTATGCCCTGCCCACAGGGCAGTTGGTGTCCTTTGCCCCCTGAATGTACTGAGTTTGGCCATGGGCATAGGGTGATAGCCTTAGGTCATGAGGAATTGTGTCAGGTTGATGGAGCAATAGTCCCTACCCAGCCTGACCCTTCTGGTCCACCCGCAGAAACAATATGCTTGGTTATCAAAAACAAGCAGCCTCCTGCTTCTAGTCACACACCACACACACACAGTAACTTCCTGGTAGCTACACATGTAAGTGTGTATGTACATATACCTGCCCCTTGGCCCCTCTAAGTGCATGCACCTTCACCCTAGAGAAAGGTTGGGCCTTCCTGTTCAAATGGGCTGCCTCGGCCTGGTGAAATACAGTCTGTCTGCCTCTGTGCTTCATTTTCTTACATCAGAAAATGCTGGAAAGCTTCCGGAGGACGGAAGGGAGAAACACCCAGACCAATTTTTCCCCAGCTCCCTGTTTTGCTCACCTGGCTGTAACAGACCCCCTCTCCACACAGTTCCTAGTGGGTACCTGGCTCCCCCTCCAGCATACTGACTTCCACCATCCTCCTCCACTTGATCTTTCCAGCGAAAGACTGAAATGAATGCGTTTCTGCCGGGTTTCTGTAGAAAAGACAGTAATTGTGTGTTTTCTCTCATATGTGGAATCAATCATCCATATTGTCTATCTGCTTATCCGTCTATCTACTTATCTTTCTAATGACTATAGAAGGGGAACTATATTGGGCATAGGAGGAGACCATTAGGAGAAGGAGTGTGTGACAAGCAAGAGCAATGGGGAAGCTATTATGAGCAAAGTACAAGGATGAATGAATATCTACAACAATGTCAGCAAAACGCCACGGATATTTGCACTATTAAAAAGAAAAAAGTCTTTGATGCCCAAAAGAAAATCTATCTCGTAGTCACTTGTCCTATTGCTGTGAAGAGGCACCATGACCAAGGCAACTCTTTTAAAAGAAAGCATTTAGTTGGGGCTTGCTTACAGTTTCAGGGGTTTAGTCCACTATCATCATGGTGGGGAACATGGAGGCATGCAGGCAGTCACTGTTGCAGTAGCTGAGAGCTGCATCCTGATCCATGGGCAGATGGAAGGAGAGATAGGCATGCTTTGGCCTGGTGTGGGCTTCGGAAACCTCAAAACCCACCCCTAGTGACATAGGTCCTTTAGTAAGGATACACCTACTACAACATGGATACACTGATCCTTCTAATCCTTCCCAAATAGTGCCACTCCCTGATAACTGAGCAATCAGACATATGAGCCATTCTTATGAAAATTACTGTATAATCAGCAAAAATATAATTCTACCTTTCTCTAAACCAGTGCTTTTCAACCTGGAGGTTGCAACCCCTTTTGGGCTGAATGACACTTTCATAGGGGTTGCCTAAGACCATCAGAAAACACAAATATTTACATTACAATTCATAACAGCTGCATGATTACGGTCATGAACTATCAACGAAAATAATCTTATAGTTAGGGATCAGTATAACATAAAGGGTCACAGCATTAGAAGTGTTGGGAACCACTGCTTTAGACACTTTCTCTAGCATGTGCTGATATATAACCATTATCATGTATGCTGCTGTGCTTTACAGATGTCTTTATTTAACTACTGATCGTTGCTTCTCACTTCTTTTTTCTGACTTCAGTTAATGTCTTACTAGTGCGCATCCATTAGTGATTATTTGAGGAAGGGCTTATGGAGAAGAAGTTCATTATAACAATATTTCTGCATGTGTGAAATTGTCACTGAACAAATCCGATAAATGTTTAAAGTAATTTCTATGTAGCCCTTCCTCTTGAGTTCTCATTTAATTTGACATAGAATTCTAGCAGTCCTCTTTCCCAGAAGTAGTTTGAGGATGCTTTATCTTTGTCCCCAACACCCATTACTGGGGAGAAATCTACACCCTCCATTCATTTACAAACAGAGTCTCATAAGCAGCTTTTAAGATCTTTCCAATATCTATGGCATCTGTATTTTTTTTTAACAAATTGTCTTTATATTTATTTTGCTCATCCTTTTGAGGTATACCATTTGTCTCTACAGATGCACAACCAATTTTAATATTAGAAAAAATATTTAAAAACCATTTTCTTGGGGACTGTGGACCTCCACACCCCAAATTTCTTGTGACAGCCAACCTGCTGGAGTAAAAATCTTGTTTTCCTATGACTGCAGCTGCTCTGAGCAAACAACTTGTTTTGCAGCTGCTCTGAGCATGAAACCCCTCTTCTTGATGGCAGGGGAGTGGTTTCTGGTGGGCTTACAGCCGAGAGTTAGGGTATGGCCATTAGTCAAGGAGACCCTATAGAAGCTGTCCTAGAACACAATAAAGAGGGAATTCTTGGTGTTACCTGTGTGTGTGTGTGGTCTTTCAATCTCCAAGCCCTTGCCCAATTCACAAACTGTACCATAGCATGTGACACATAGAGCAAGTGTTGCACTACACCATTTATTTTATTATGATTCTCTTTATCTGTCTATGGATTGCTTTCACACAGCCATGGAAGTATCTCAGGAGATATTTCCCTTCTCTTAGATTTTCTTTCCTGTTCCCCTTTCTTTATCTCTCTGTGCTACATGCTGGGTAATTTTTCTCAAATGTTTTAGTGAACTAATACTTTATTTAACTACAAAAAGTTACTCAATATATAAGAAGTTCATTTCTTTGTCAATTTTCATCAATAAAAAAATCCCAGATGTTTGTTCCATAAGAATAATGTACTTGTTCCATATGGATAATGCTCTCTATCATAAGGATATTCCATTTTACCCTTTATTTCTTTACATATGTAAGTGCACTTATTTTTAAAGTTCTGTTGCTGCAAAGAGCAGGCCCGCTTGTCCATCCTGGCCGCCTGGCTAGCTTAGCCCCAAAATAACCACACAGAAACTGAATTAATTAAAACACTGTTTGGCCCATTAGCTCTAACTTCTTACTGGCTAACTCTTACATCTTAGCTTAACCCATTTCTATTAATCTGTGTATCATCACATGGCAGTGGCTTACCAGCTAAGTTTTGGCAGCATGTCTTACTCTGGCAATGGATCTGTGGTGTCTCTCTGACTCTGCCTTTTTCCTCCCAGAATTCAGTCCCATCTGCCCCACCTACCTAAACTCTGCCCTATCTATCAACAGGTCAGGACAGTTTTTTATTCATTAACCAATGAAAGCTGCACATGAACAGAAGGACCTCCTACACCAATCTGTCATAAGGTTTTATTACCTGTGAGTTCCTCTATTTCCTGTACCTTATGGTTCTTCTGGGGAAAGGATTTCCCATACCTTTTTCTGCTGTTTTGGGGGCTCTCACATCTTAGATTATTTTATGTATCTCCCATATATAAATCTACATCCATCCTGTAGACAGAAGTTTCTGTCCTTCCTGGCCCTGCAGCCATTTTGTCCCAAAGAAACACACAGAGTGTTATGTTAATTATAAACTGTTTGGTCTATTAGCTCAGGCTCATTATTAACTAGCTCTTACAATTTAAATTTACCCATGATTTTTGTCTATGTTTAGCCATGTGTCTTGATACCTTTTCTCAGTAAGGGCTTCTTATCTTGCTTCCTCTGTGTCTGGCTTGCAACAGTGCCTCTGCCTTTTCTATTCCCAGAATTCTCTTTATCGGGTCACCCTGCTTATACTGCCTGCCTACCTATTGGACAATCAGCATTTTACTAAACCAATATGAGTGACAAATATTTACAGTGTACAAGAGTATTATCCAACAGCATATTCCTGTCTTGAGAGATAGTTCTTCTGCTTGTCAAGATGCCTGGTTTGAAACTCTAGAAGATCAAGATGCTCCTTGTATTTGGTCTTGTGATGGTACCAATAACACTGTGTTGTAACTATTTAAGTGTTTATCTGTCAGGCCCTAGTACTGTTAAAGAAAATTGGCCTCATTTCTTCTCCATAATTCTACTTAAATAGTCTAGCATTTGCTGTTCCATGAAACCAGAAACGTGGAGTTTGAAGGTTTGAGAGACAGTCCCCACTCTCCTATAAAGCCCTTTGCTAAGCTAGGCTTTTGTTTCCTGCATTTCTTTGCCTTTGTCAGTCTTCCTCATCCTCAGCTCACACTTCATTGGCTCTGAAGAACTTTCCCTGAGCCCTGAAGGTGAAGTCACATGTCTCTCTGCAGAAAACCCATGGTATCCATCACTTCTGTTTTTCTATAGAGCTCACTTATGAAAAAGTCATTTAGCAACTGTATCTCACTATCTCACACTGCACACAGTGAGCTGTGCACAGTGGAAGGCTAAGAGATAAGAACTGGGTCAATAGACTATGATTATGAAATACCAAGCAGGAGAAGGTAGCTTCTAAGGTTTCCTTGGGCTCTAGCCTAAGCAGATTAAGTGTAACATTTCCATAGTGGCTAATGTTATTAAATGATTCTACCTTTGACAACTGTTATGTAGATTATGATTTTAGCTGCTATGAAAGAGAACACTCAGATTTTGGTCAAAAGTGAGGATATATGAACTAAAAAGTTACTAGAGAGAAGGGACTTTTCTGTTGCTGCACTAACACCCCATGACCAAGACAATTTGTTGAAGAAAGAGTATGTAAGAGCTGCAGAAGGATAAGAGTCCATAAAGTCAGAGTGAAGGCATGCCAGCAGGAACAAGAAACTGATGGCTCACATCTTGAACTACATGTAGGAGGCATAGACAGTGGACTCAAAATGGCATGGGACTTTAAACTCTCAAAGTCTACCTCCACAGACATACTTCCTCCTACAAGGCCATACCTCCTAATCCTACCCACGAGTGCCACCTGGGAACCAAGCATTCAAATGCCCAAGCTACTGCATGGGACATCTTATTTAAACCACTAATGGGAATTTAATGTTCTCCATAAGTACAAGGGATTCAACTTCATTAGGGGGTCTTCTGCCAGCTCACTGCAGGCTATCTGAACATAGCACCTCATAGAAGAGAAACCAAGATTTAACAACTCTGCCTACATTAGCCACTCAAACCCACAGGTCAAATCCCACAGAAAGGGTGATCCTCTTTGTAGGGTTCTCTAGCTCTGCTCCTGCCATAAACAATCTGGAGAAGCAAAACCATCCCACCCACTGCCTTCTCACCCCAACCCCATCTAAGCCTCCAAAAGTGATCTTCACCTTCTACTTTCCAGAAAGTCCTGTAGCTTGTGCCTACCCTATCTATTCCTCCTCTAAAACCACACTGTATATCATTAAATACAGAAAATTTCATTACAACCATTGTCAGTAATGGCTTGTTTGGGGTTTGTTTTCTGTTCCTCTATCTGTTTTCTCCTTCCCCAGAGAGATGCTTTCTGTGTCCACCAGTTGCCACTGGACTTTCTCTCTGCTAACCTCCAGAACACAATTCTATGTTAGGGAAATTTCTATCTTTAAAAACCTGCAACTCATTAAGCTCATGTTGAGTTGTTTTCTTAAATTATTCACCAAGAATTGTTCTCAGGCAAGAACTCAATCCTTTCAAATGACCAGACAAGACAAGATGAGCATGCGTCTTTGGGGAGGACTGCTTGGATTTGAATGCTTTCTTCCCTTCTTTTTATTATTGCCACTGCCTTTTAATTTCCTCTACTTCTGAAACATCCTCTTCCTGTAGAGAGAGCTGTAAAGGAAAACACATGTCTCATGTCAAAAGAGCGGCGTCTAGGACTCAAGGGGTTTGGTGAATGATGGAGGAGAAGGCTTTGAGGAAGAATGGAAATTGTTTCTGCGGAAGCTCGTATGAGCCAGAGGAGAGAGCGGCTGCAGCCAGGATGGAAGACGCTGATTTTATTGAATGCCACACAATGCTGGGGTGCAGAGAGGGTCACAAGAAGGAAAAGGTATGATGCTTCCAATTTCTGTAGTCAGGGTGGTATATTGGAGGCAATGACTCCTGAGTGTCGTTGGTTATTAGTAGACAATTGTGATGGAGCACTGTGGGAGTCATCAAAAAAGAAAGCTGGAGCAGGATCAGACAGGGCATAGCTGGTAAAACTGGTTCATAAGAACCCACAAGAAAGATACTAAATACACCTTGAAATTGTTGAGAGAATTTCCCAAACCCAGGAGTCTTTTAAATATGGATGGGACCCAGAACCAGGGTAAGAAGATATGCTAATTAGTGTTTATTTCTACAAGGTAGCTTCAACTGAAAGGAGGAAACCTCAATCGAGAAAATGCCTCCACAGTGTTGACAGAGGAGGTCCCAAACCATTGTGGGTGGAGTCAACCCTGGGCTAGTGATCCAGGGTGCTATAAGAAAGTAGACTGAGAAAATCATAAGGAGCAAGCCAGCAAGCAGCACCCCTCCATGGCCTCTGTACTTTTTGAAATGAGGAAAGGAAAAGAGGATATTGTAATTAAATTATAATCTCAAAAATAAAATAACTTTTTAAAGTAGAAGGAGGAAGAGGAGGAGGAAGAAAAGGAAGGAGAAGAAGAAAGAAGGACCAAAGAGAAAGGAACCTGGGTTCAACTGAAACACCAGGTCTCTCATTCTGTGAGCAGCAGCCTGTGCTACATGGAGCCTGTTTCCTATGAACTCATAGCCTAATAGGTACCACCAAAGAAATAAAAGATGCAAACTGTAAATAAAATACATATGTGGGCTGAGCTGTCAGGAATGGATTTGGGATCCTTACAAGCAATAGCCCCCTTGTAAAAGAGGCCCCTTGGGCTGTCTTGTGTATTCCACTGTGTATAACCAGAGCAAGTGGTGCGCTCTAGGAACCAGGGCCTCAATGCTCACTAGACTTTGCATTTCCCAGACCTCAGACCTGGGCAAGATACATTTCTGTTGCCTCAGAGTGCTACTTAGCCTGTGAGATTATAACATGAAAACCCAAATACACCAAGATGGTGCCCTAATGCCAGGTCCCCTGGTAGGGAAAAGATCCAATGTCACAGAGTTAGTATTTACTACATGAGGAGTCACATGTCACCTCGACATTACTAGAGCCTTTGCTGTGACTATCAAAAGAACATGTGTCCAAAACATGTAAACCACCCCTTATTTGGATGGAGATCAAAAGCAGTCGATGCAAGGCAATGAAGAGCAGTGGTAGGCTTGCAGACAGGCTAAAGTGACCCTATTAAAAAACCTGTGACAACAGAAACTGTAGACAATGATGTGCTGCTGGGAACACTCACATTCTATTAAGGTCTGGAGGAATCTTTAGAGCCTTGCTGTCACTGTTAATCAGAGGGAGCATGTAGACAGAAGGGAAGGCGTGCAACACAAAAGCCCTGCTTCAGGCTTATGGGGTTAAAGTGAATATGGCCTTGCACTTGGAGATGCTGTTGGCTATTAATACTTTTAGCAAGCAGAGGCAAGCCCCATCATCTATTCTTAACACAGCAACACGTGCACACACACACACACACATACACATGAATGTGCACACATGCACATACATAGCACATCTACCCACCCCAGAAAGGGAAAGCACAACAAACCAAACTAATATTATATCAAAACCTAACCAGGTGAGTCAGAGTGTTTTTACTGGGGTCACTAACAGTATTGGTGACAATTATTTACATGAGCAAGGGTGACTCATAAACAGCTGCATCACTGAAAAGCTCCCCTCAACATGAGTGAATTCTCACAAAAGCTGCAACCCTGGAGCTCTCTGCACAATGTAAAGGCAGCTCAACAGGTTTGGGAGATCTCTACACACCTGAGCTGGTCAGAATGGCCTCCGCAGAAGCGCTCCTCTGTTTCTCTAGAGCAGGAAGGGGCCTCCACAAAGCCGTGTCAGCTGCCCCAGCCATGTGAAGCCTGTTTATCTGCAGAGTCTACTGAGCTTCCCTCTGCCTGGCAGAGAATCAATTTAGAGGAAACTACTAGACAACAGAGCTCAACCTGGATTTTCTCACTTCTCTCCAGCCTTTCTCTTCATCCCATGCTACAGCCCACAGGACGTTTTGCTCAGTTTGTCCAAGGAACCCCTTTCTAGTCTCTCACCTCTCCCTCCTGAGTACTCTACCCCCTTCCCTGCCCATCGTCCTCATGGCACCAACTCATCAGCTCTCAGGCAGGCAGAGAAATCTCTTATCTATCACCTCTTGCTTGCATTCTCCTTGCCTGAACGTTTGGGAAGGTGCACTCTCCCCTTGGTCATGTCACATGGAGTCATATCGCTTAGCATTTACCAGCAACATGCAGTCAGGAGTGGTGTGTGTCATGCCTAGCCTAAGGCTGTGAAAACTTGTGGCTTTTATGACTTGCTTCACCAGCAATGACAAACACGGAGACCGCATGGGGAAGTCAGAGCAAGCAGTCAGCGTGAAGCAAGGTCTCTGAGGGAAGGCGAACAAGAGGGTTATCCAAGCCAATGATGACTTTAATGTGAAATAAAAAGCATGAAGCATCTTGTTAACACTTTACATTTGTAGATATCCATCACCATCTACTGTACGGCAATTCCCTCTGAGATGACGACAGTCCATCCTTCAGGGATACCTTAAGACTCAGGGTGTTCTAAAGGAAACCCTTTAAGACCCAGGAAGTAAACAACTCAAAATAGCTTCAGGAGTCCCTTAAACTGACCAGATGCATTAGGACCCACCCATTCAAGCTTATATAAGCCATAAGGATTGCTGAGAGGCATCCTTGGACTGGCAGAACTGCCTGGAAGAGACACTGTCCACCCAGTCCAGCTGCCTGGAGTTGTGCACCGCCTTCCAGGTTTCCGTCTTTCATGAGCCACCACCCACTCTGGAGCTGGCTTTTGGTGATGGCGATGCTTCTGCTCCTGTAAGTTAACCTTTTATTCATCCTCCTGTAACTAACTCCATTAAACTCATTTGCTCATTAAGGCGCTATTCATTTTGGTCTGTCATTGGACCCCTTTATGGGGTGAGTAGCTGTTTGTTCACTTCCCGCCCTCCCCCAAATAGTGACAACACAATGTATTCCTCAGGCCTCAATCCTCCTGTACAACAATTATGGATGGATTTGGTGCTGCAGGAGTAAAAACCAAGTACATGTGCGTTGGTCTTAGCACTCGTGACAACTGCAAGGAATTTGATATTCAAGGCTACTCTCCAATGTAAACCACTAATGTGTAGATAAATGTTTTCTGTGATTACTTGAAAATAACTTCCAGAGTGCAGTTTTTCAGCTCTGATGGAAATTATTGAAAAGAAGAAACTCAATCATGTTTATTATGTATTTGGCTGAATTGGCAAGAAATTACTGGAGGAGATGAAGCAGGAAGTAATTAAGCAGAAAAGGAAAAGATAGATCAAAAGCTCAAGGCCACCACAGACTAGCAAAGCCATTTTTAATTCCCTGAGTAGGAATAACATATGTCAATGAAATCAAGGAGTAGCAGAGACCCATTGAGATTCAGTTCCATGTCAAGAATCAGGTTGGACGTGAAGCTTTTCCAGTCAAGATCTCTGTGGAGAGAGTCTAGGGGATGATAAAGCACAGAAAAAGAATTGACTAAAACCATGTCTTACAAAGAGCTGTGTCCTTATGTACAGAGCCACAGCATTGATCAGAACCATGGCCTGGAGAGATAGCTCATCTGTTAAAGGGCAGGCTCACAACCAAATGTCAAAAATCAAATAGACATGTTTCAGAAAGAGTTGAACTGTCAAAGAAGTCAGGAAGCAAACTCAACCATTAGGAGCATTAAGATTAGTTAACACCCCTTTCCTCTGTACCCAGTCTTACAGAATTGCCATTTGGGAAACGCTCAGTGAAGACAGCCCCTGAGTGTTTGGTTCAGATGTTGCCTACAGGGAAAACAGAAAAGGTTGAAGCTCTGAGAAGGGGGGGGGAGCTAAAATCCATAAGCCGTGGAGGGAGATGCAGTGGGTTGTGGACCTCATCAAAAAACCGTTTTATCATTAGGTGAGGGCTCCTCAGACTTTTCTTTATTGTTTTTGAGGTATGGTGGGGTTTTTTGTTTTGTTTTATTTTGTAATGAGGAAATTGTCCTGTGTGCGGTGGTTTGAATAAGTATTCCCAAAAGCCTATGTGTGATCAGCTTCCATTTCAATAGAGAAATGGTAATGCCAGGAGAAAAGAAAAGACTTCTTGTGGGAAGAAGTCTGATCATTGCAGGCGCTGTCCTGGATGGGCCTAGACAGTCTGGGAGCCCAGCCCATCTCTTTCTCTTGCATTTCTCAGCTTCCATGGTGTGAGCAGCTGTAATCCACCACATTATCCAGCCCCGTCCCCCATATGTTGCCTCATCAACCAAAAGCAAAGAGGTCACCTGACCAGAGACTGAACCACGAAACTGTGAGCCCAAATAAACCCTTCTCTATTTACGTTGATTTATCTTGGTTCTTTGTTACATTAATGGGAAACTGATCGCCATGATGAGCATTGCAAGGTCTTTAGTGTCCTTCCTAACCTCTACCTATTTCGTGGCAGTAGCCTTTCTTCCCTAGTTGTCACAACAACAACAAAAAATATCTCTGCACATCATTAAATAGTCCCTAACAAGGAAAATCCTCCTGAGGGAAACACACCCCCGAGTTGAGGAATCAGGAGGTTTATGAGCAGGGTTTCATCGCAGTCTCAAGCTATCGGTTGTTCTGTCTTTCCTTATTCTGCTCCTAGGTGAATGAGAGAGAAATTTTGGGTTGGTTTCTCTGTGCTGCTTCACAGTCACACATCGCAAGCAGGTGCATGTCTGTTTCTAGCTCATGTGTCTCCAGACCCAGGGAATCCACACTCATATATGATTTATACTGAGATTCTGAACATTGAGTTCAATTATCTCCTTGGCTGGGATGCTGAATCGACTCAGAAGGATTGGATTATAGTCTGTGTGTAAGACAAAGAACCTATTGAACATCTGGTGACCAAAAGAATGGGTGGTGGCAGAGCAATGCTATATGTTCCATACTTCTCCTTTGTCTTCTTCTTTTCTGGACATGCAGCAAGTATGCCTTCTAGGCGTCCAGCTGCGTGGTAAAATCTTGAGACTGGCACCATAAGGAAATAGTATTAAAATCGTTCCCAAAAGGCCCACGAAGACAGCTCATTTGATGAAGATACCTGCTGCTGAGCCCAATGACAGAAGTTTAATCCCCTGGACCCACAAGGTAGAAGGAGGGAACCAGCTTCTTCATTTGGTCTTCTAGCTTCCACAAGCCCACTGTCACACACACACACACAGACTCACACACACACACACACGTGCACACACTCACACACGCGCGCGCGCACACACATGTGCATGTGCATGAAAATAAGATAATTAAAATGTAATTAAAATAAAAATGCTTCTTACAGAAAAATTTAGAAAGGAATAAGTACAAATCCCTGTGTCGGTTAAGCCTACTGCATGGCCTGCAGCTCAAGCGTCAGCCATTGTGGGATCACCCTGACTCTCCAGATCCAATTTTCATATGTTCCACAATTCCTCCAACTTGGCACTTGCCAGGCTACATTGTGTTCGTCTGTTTGTATTTCTCTCTTATTGGAAGCTGGCTGGTTTTATACCAACTTGACATCTGAGCTGTAGTCATCTGAGACAAGGAAACCTCCATTAAGAAAATGCCTCCAGAAGATCAGGTTATACATAAGCCTGTAGGCCATTTTCTGATGTTGGAGGGCCCTGTCGATTGTGGGTGGAACCACACCAGGGTTGGTGGTCACAGGTTCTATAAGGAGACTGAGCAAGCCATGAGGAACAACCCAGTCAACAGCACCCAGTAAACACGGCCTCCGTATCAGCTCCTGCTTCCAGGTCCCCCCCCTGTTTGCCTTCAGGGATGAACAGTAATGCCGAAGCATGTGTCAAATAAATTCTTTCTTCCCCAAATTGTTTTCAGTCGTGGTGTTTCATCACACAGCAATAGAAACCCTAACTAAGACAGGGACCTCTTTTAAATACCCTGGCAGGCCAATATTTGTTGAGTGATCAAATGGTATTACTAATCTGAAAGTCTCAGAACACACCAAAGAGAGAGAAAAGCCCACTCTGGTGAGTCCCCATGCCCCATTGAAATAGCAGGAGAGGGAGGATACACCTCGATTAGGTCAAACTTGAAGCCCCTGAAGGTTGTAGCTGATGACATACACCTAAATGACGCTGTAGTAATAAGTGTGGTAGTAGTTTCTCCCCCAGAACATGAAGAAAAACAGGAAACACAATAACTCCCCAATCACTCTCACCCCCAGACTGGTTCTAGAAAAGCCCTTGGGCTAAGTTCAGACAAATTTAATTTTGATGACCTTTCTGTCTCTGAGATGTGAAAGGGAAACCGAAAGAAAGGCCTGCAGCAAAACAATCTTCCCCAGGAGAATGCGATGTGGGAGTGTTTCAAAGCAGCATGCTCTCCAGAAAACTAAATGACTCAGAGCTCCCAGGGAAGGATCTACTGACAGTGATCTGAGGATCTTATTAGGGAACTGACGTCCAACCAGGATCATTATCAAAACCCACAGACCACATGCTTTCCCAGTTATGCCTGTGAGTGAAGGAGTCTAGAGACATTTGAATGTGCAGGGTCCCACACTCCTAATGATTTGATTAATAGGGGTTACACAGCACCCTAGAACAAAATGTATTGCATTACTCGATGAGAAGCCAGCAAATCTTTGTGTAGCATGCCAGAACAGATAAGACCTGCTATGGGTGGCTGTTGAAGATTATGAAGAAAGTAAATACCCTTATTGATCATATCTGATCCATTTTGGAACATGCCACAAAAGGTTTCCTAAGCCCCTTTTAATTCTAGCGCTTAATGGAGAAAGAGGTGGCTTTCAAACTATTGATAAAAATGGTCTTATACACAGACATTAAAGAGCAAAAGCCCCACATCATTCGTCTAAAAATTTTTGTTCCTGGCTAATGCCAGCTGTACCTAGACTTTATAAAACATCTCCAGTCTCCAGTGTTCCATCTGAAAAGGGAATTCTGGTGCAGAAAAGGGCTTCTGAGGTTTCCCTCTGTCCGTGATGTAATAACTAAGAATTGAAGACCCATGGGAGGTTCTATGGGAGAATTAAGGAATGTTTTTTTTTTTTTTTTTTTTTTTTTTTTTTTTTTTTTTTTTTTTGGTTTTTCGAGACAGGGTTTCTCTGTGGCTTTGGAGCCTGTCCTGGAACTAGCTCTGTAGACCAGGCTGGTCTCAAACTCACAGAGATCCACCTGCCTCTGCCTCCCGAGTGCTGGGATTAAAGGCGTGCGCCACCAATTAAGGAATGTTATGGGATTACAAGTCTATGCAAAATCACAGTGTTCTTTTTACATAACACACAAGCAATGATTAGAAAAGGAAGTTAGAAGTGTTTTCCATCTTGCGGGTGGTGGGAAGAGGAGACTGAATGAAACTCAACAGGCTTTCAGTGCTTTGATAATCTGCATGGCTCAGACTTTGGAGAAGGCAAGGATTAGCTCATCTGCCTTTGTACTCGTGTGTGTGTGTGTGTGTGTGTGTGTGTGTGTGTGTGTGTGTGTGTGTAATACTGTATCAGAAAGATTGGAGGAATAAAAAGACCATGGTTTTGCCATAAAGTTCTGTCAGATAGTATGACTTGAGATTTCTCCTATAAGAAATGAATTAGTTTGTGTGCAACAAAATTATTTATGTATATAGAAGCCAGATGTCAACCTCAGGAGTTCCCCAGGCACTGCCCAACTAATTTTTGGAGACAGTGCCTCTCACTGGCCTGGAACTCATTGATTCAGCTAGCCTGGTTGACCAATAAGCCCTAAGGCTCCTCCAGCCCCCATCACGGGGATTCCAATTGCACACTGTTGCAGTCTGGTTTCTTCTTTTCTGTGAGTGCCAGGGCTTGAATTCATCTCCTCGTGTCTCTAAGCACTTTATCAACATAGCTCTCTCTTCCCCAGCCAATAAGCATTGAATTTTTACTCTGACACCGGTGATATTTATTGGCAAAGTATCCGCTCTCTTTGTACTTACGAGTGTGATTTGTCTTCGTAGAGAGTTAGACAACAGCAAAGTTATCAGAAAGAAGGTGGATCAGGATGGAGTCAATAGTTCTCTCTGTTGTACCTCTTGTGAGATATGGAGACTCATGGGAAATCGAGCAGTCATACATCGGGGGCCATTGCTAAGGCTGATCCAGATAAGGAAACAGGGTGGAATGTTCGACATCTCTATGCATTTCCTGTTCATTTTTTTTCTATAAACCTACATTCTTCTAAACAAAAAATCCCATTAATTAAAAATCTTGAAACTTTTCCATATTTGTTAGCAATGGTGTGCAGACTGATAGACATCCTGTCCTTTCTCCTGAAGGCTTCCAAATTTTCTTGGGCAATAACTAAGGAGCTGAAGAATCAAAAAGACATTTTAGGAGTTTCTGGGGAATGAAGCAACATGACATACTGAGTTCTGTGATCACAAAGAATGAATGAGGGCCAATGAGATGGCTCAGCAGTTCCGAGTTTGACTCTGGAACCCACACAGCGGAAGGAGAGCAAAGATGTCTGCAAGCTGTCTTCTAGCCACTTGTTACATTCTCTCTCTCTCTCTCTCTCTCTCTCTCTCTCTCTCTCTCTCACACACACACACACACACACACACACACACACACACACAAACCACAATTGTAACATTTTTTTTTTACAAAATAAATGAATGACCCTTACAAATATCCAAACAATTGCTTAAATCTCCAAAGAAGATTACCTGAAGAATAACAGAGAACTGAAAATAGACCAGAGCCCAAACACACTCAGTTGTCATTCCTAATCAGCTCAAGTCCTGATTGGATTACATTCGTCATTTCAACTGTGAGTCAGGAGCAGAAATCACTCCTCCCTGCTGTTAGTAGAACACAGCTTCATTCCATCTCCTTTATAACTTTCTGTCTCTCTCTCTGTCTTTCTCTCCCAGCCCCCTTTTGCTCCGTGTGTGCATCAAACAAAAAAAATTAAACATACAAAAATTACAAACTGATTGAAAATCAAGAGAAAATAATCTAAATAAGCCCCTGTGCTGTCTAGATATCTGAATAACCAAGCATGACATTAAAAACGCTACAATTGATGTGCTTAATAAACTAAATGAGCAGATGAAAAATATAGCAAAGAGCTAGAAAATGTATTTAAAAGCCAAATTTATGGGACACAATGGAAGCTGTGTTAAGAAGAAAGTTCATAGTACTAAATGCCTACCTAATGAAGCTTGACTATTCCACACAAGTGAGTTAACAGAATACCTGAAAACTCTAAAACAGAAAGAAGGAAACTCACCAAGGAAGATTAGAACTAGACATCAGGAAATAATAGAATTGAGAGCTGAAATCAACAAAATAGAAACAAATATAACAATACAAAGATACAATGAGACCAAGAGTTGGTTCTTGGAGAAAATCAACAAAATAGACTTGCATTTATCTAAACTAATCAAAAGGCAGAGAGAGCCTATCAAAACTAACAAAATTAGAGATGAAAAGGGAGACATAACAATAGATATGGAGGAAATTCAGAGAATTATTAGGTCATATTTTGAAAACCTATACTCTACAAAGTTGGAAAACTTTTTAAAAATGGACAATTTTCTGGATAAATATCACTGAACAAAATTAAAACAAGACCAGATAAGCAAATTAAATAGACCTATAACTGCTAAAGAAATAGAAACAGTCATAAAAAGTCTCCCAATCAAAAAAAAAGGCCAGAATCAGATGGTTTCATCACAGAACTCTACAAGATTTTCAAAGAAGAACTACTACCAATACTCCTAAAATTGTTCCACACAATAGCAACAGATGGAACATTGCCAAACTCTTCTTATAAGGCATATAATACTGGCAAACTGAATCTAAGAACACATCAGATAAATCATCCACCATGACCAACTAGGCTTCATCCCAGAGATGTAGGGATGGTTCTTTTTTTAAATCTTTGAGGAAAGAAATTGAAGAAAACACCAGAAAATGGAAAGATCTCCCATGCTCTTGGGTAGGTAGAATTAACATAGTAAAAAATGGCAATCTTACCAAAAGCAATCAACAGATTCAATACAACGCCCATCAAAATCCCAGCAAAATTCTTCACAAACCTTGAAAGAACAGTACTCTACTTCATAAGGAAAAGCAAAAATCCCAGGATAGGCAAAACAATCCTGTACAATAAAGAAACTTCTGGAGGCATCACAATCCTTGACTTGAAACTCTGCTACAAGCTACAGTACTGAAAGCAGCCTGGTATCGGCATAAAAACAGACAGGAGGGCCAATGGAACAGAATCAAAGACCCAGATATCAATCCACATACCTATGAACACCTGATTTTTGACAAAGAAGAAAAAAATAAAATGGAAAAAAGCATATTTAACAAATTGTGCTGGCATAACTGGATATCAACATGTAGAAAAATGAAAATAAACCCATTATCTATCACCATGAACAAAACTCAAGTCCAAATGGATTAAAAACCTCAACATAAAGCTAACCACATTGAACCTCATAGAAGAAAAATTGGGAAGTACACTTGAACACATTGGCACAGGAGACCACTTCCTAAATATAACCCCAGTAGCACAGACACTGAGAGAAACAATTAATAAATGAGACCTCCTGAAACTGAAAAGCTTCTGTGAAACAAAGGACACAATCAACAAGACAAAATAGTAGCCTACATAATGGGAAAAGATCTTCACCAACCCCACATTGAACAGAAGGCTGATCTCCAAAATATACAAAGAACTCAAGAAATTTGTCATCAAAAGAGCAAATAATCCAATAAGAAAATGGAGTACAAACCTAAAGAGAGAATTCTTATCAGAGGAATCTAAAATGGCTGAAACACACTTAAGGAAATGTCCAACATCCATAGCCATCAGAGAAATGCAAATCAAAACAACTCTGAGATTCCATCTTACATCTATAAGAATGGCCAAAATCAAAAACACTGATGACAACTTATGCTGGAGAGGTTGTGGGGTAAAGGGAACACTTCTGCATTGCTGTTGGGAGTGCAAACTGGTACAGCCCCTTTGGATATCAGTATGGAGAGTTCTCAGAGAATTAGGAAACAACCTTCCTCAAGACCCAACAATATCATTTTTGGGTATATATCCAAAGGATGCTCAGTCATACCACAAGGACATGTGCTCTACTATGTTCATAGCAACATTGTTTGTCATAGCCAGAACCTGGAAACAACTTAAATGCTCCTTGACCAAAAAATGGATAAGGAAAATGAGGTACATTCACACAATGGAGTACTACACAGTAGAAAAAACAATGACATCTTGAAATTTGCAGGTAAATCGATGGATCTAGAAAACATCATATTGAGTGAGGTAACCCAGACCCAGAAAGACAAATATCAAATATACTCACTCATAAGTGGCTTTTACATATTAAGCAAAAAAAAGCCAACCTATAATTCACAATCCCAGAGAACCTAGACAACAATGATGACCCTAAAAGAGACTTATATGAATCTAATCTTCATGGGAAGTAGAAAAGGACAAGATCTCCTGAGTAAATTGGGAGCATGGGGACCTTGGAAGAGGGGTGAAAGGGAGGGAAAAGGCAGGGAGGGGAGCAAAGAAAAATGTATAGCTCAATAAAATTAAATAAAAAGGTGTATTTCATAAAAATAAAAAGATGAATTTAACAGAAAAATCTACCTACCTATTTTAAATAGGTATAAACTTGATAATGAACCTACTTCAAAATATAAAAAGCTGGGCTGGAGAAATGGCTCAGCGATTAAGGATGGGTTTTGCTCCTGAAGAGGACCAGAGTTTGGCTCCCTGCTTCCATCCACATTGGGCAACTCACACTTGCCTGTAGCTAAAGCTCTTAGGATTAGTGGCCTTCTTCTAGCCTCCACAGGTACTGTACTCATATTCACATACCCACATATAAATACACAGACACCACACACACACAATACACGCTATACACACACACACCACACAGACCACACACATACAACACATACACATAACTTAAAAATTTTAATTTTTCAAATTAAACATAGAAAGCAAAACATGGCAAGGTCCTTCTGTCTGTGTGTTGCTTTTCTTGGTTAATGAATAAAGAGACTGCCTTGGCCTGTTGAGAGGGCAGAACTTAGGAAGGTGGGGAAGATAGAAGTGAATTCTGGGAGGAAGAAGGTAAAGTCAGAGAGGCACCATGGAGCTACCACCCGCTGGAGATAGACTTGCTGAAACTTTGCTAGGAGGCCATGACCTCGTGGTGATATACATATCACAATAGAAATGGGATAAATTAATATGTAAGAGTTACCCAATAAGATGTTAGAGCTAGTGGGCCAAGCAGTGATTTAATTAATACAGTTTCTGTGTGATTATTTTGGGGCTAAGCTAGCCAGGTAGCTGGGAACAAACAAGCAGCCCCCCTGCACACAAAAAATTGGCGCCCAATGTGGGGCTCAAACCCACAACCCTGAGATTAAGAGTCTCATGCTCTACTGACTGAGCTAGCTGGGTGACCAGGAATGAACAAGTGGATCCCCCTCCATGCAACACACTCACATTTACAGACCCACATATAAAGACACACACATAACACATACACACAACTTAAAATTTTTAATTTTTCAAATTAAACGCAGAAAGCAAAACATGCCAAAATGAAAACTCTATTATTCCTTTTAGTAACTGTGTCTCCAGAATTACAAAGACATCTGAAATTGAACTGTGGTTAAAAGTGAATTTACAAAAGTCTGCAATGTAGCCGGGCGGTGGTGGCGCACGCCTTTAATCCCAGCACTCGGGAGGCAGAGGCAGGTGGATCTCTGTGAGTTCGAGACCAGCCTGGTCTAC
>NW_004949098.1:1383568-1385517 GCF_000317375.1 Microtus ochrogaster | reverse complement strand
AAAAAAAAAAAAAAAAGTCTGCAATGTAAAGTCAAAGTATAAAGATCAATTAATTTTATATCATGCTAAATAATCATAAATTAAAACTTGAAAATTCACTGCTTACAATGGGATCAAAATTGTTAAATAACAGGTAACATATGAAATATATATAATCTCTGCATGAAAAATTATGAAATTTAGCTAGAAACACTCCTGTAGTCTAAATGACAGATGTATGACATTGTAGGGCAAGACTGTCCAGTACCATAAAGATATCAATCTTTTCTAATTTGATATGTGGATGTTACAGCATCATCTTATTCTACAATTTAAAGTGGTTTTTTAACAAGAAAAATTATTAGTTCTAATAATTTTAATGATTATTAATAAGATTTGTGTGGGCATGTAAAATGCTGGGATTAACCAATACTAACTCAAAGGAAAAAAACAGAGAATTTATATGGTTGGATTATGACACTTGTATTATAGTACTATCAAGCCAGTCTGGCAGGCTGCAAATAATCCATGCAGATTGACTATTGGGAGGTGTTGGGACTATAAAAAGTGGGGCTCACCTGGAGGAAGTTGGGACTGAGAACCTGGCCCACTGTTAACTCTGCTTTCTTCCTGAATGCCATGAGGCAAGCAGCTTTTCTCTGCAATGGCCTTCTCCCAAACTGTCTCTGCCTTGCCACAGCCTCCTCCCACACCATATTTGCCTTGCCATGGCCTCATCCCACGCTGTCTCTGTTTTACAACAGGCTGTATAACAGCAGAAAGAGTCAGCCATTGACAGAAACCTCTTGAAACATAAATTCTCTTCCCTTCATTTTTTTCTCTCAGGTATTTGTCACAGCAACAAAAACATAAGAAAACCCTGTTTGACTCTTTTCATATGCGTCAAATCCAGGATCACTGTAGGTCTAGATATAAAACTGAAAACAGGCAACTTAATGAAAACCAGGAGCAGGCAGAGAGTTCTCAAAGCCAAAAAGAATGTATCAAAGAGGAAAAGAAAGGATAGTTGTGACATAGAAAAATTAGGAATCTTGAACCGTCAAAATACAAAGATGGACATATGGCAGGGTGTTTACTTAGTGAGGCTGTGGACTTGAGCCCCAGTTCAGAGAGAAAACAAACAAACAAACAAACAAAGCAAGCCAGCCAGCAAAACAGGAAGAACACGAATTTTCAATGCATAGAGAGAGAAAGGGTCTATCCCATTACATATGCAGGACTTACTGTGAATTACTAAGAGGAATTAACCAATTTTTTAAAATGGCAAACAACTACAGCAAGCTCTACCAAGGTGAGATGGGATGTACTCACCACGTTCTTCCATTCCTCAGAGCAGTGCCAGCTAAAACTAATGGGATCTGCCCTGGGGATGATAGACATTAAAGAGACCGATGAGATCATTCATTTCCAAGGTCACAGAACAGCCTAGAAGTGCATGCAATTGGCATAAGCAATTATGTGCTTGTAAATGTGAACTAAGATTTGAGCAAACTCTATGACCCAGCAACTATATTCCTGGCATGAATCCAATAAAAATACCCAATTCTGTACAGAAAAGATATAATAGCACCATTCTTACTGAAACTAAACAGTTCAAGCATCCATCAACCATGAATCTGATATTTTCAAATAATGAACTGCTATACGACAGGGAAAACAGACTCTTGTGAAAAACAGCATAGAACAACATAACAGTTACAGCATGTAATGAGAGAAGCCATGCAGGAGCAATGGCATTATGTTTTTAAAATATGTATGCCTTTCTTTAATTAATATATAGGAATAGTATCTTTTGGGGGTACCATGTGATGTTTTATTGCCTATATGCTGTGCAGTGCTTAAGTTAGAATAAAAATAGTTTCTCAAATATTTCATTCCTTTATGGTGAAAACACTAAAATTCCTTCTAACTTTTTAAAGATTTATTTTTAAAAATTATTTTTTTTCTTT
>NW_004949098.1:1370042-1383238 GCF_000317375.1 Microtus ochrogaster | reverse complement strand
AGTTCCAGGACAGGCTCCAAAGCCACAGAGAAACCCTGTCTCGAAAAACCACAAAAAAAAAAATTTATTTCTTGTGTGTGTGTTGTTTCTGCATACATGTGCACATCTGTGCAGGTGTTTGCATTCTGTTTCCAGTGTTTTTATTTTAGACATCTTTCACCACTTGTGACATTAATCCTGTGTATTTGTGTGGTCATTGTAAATGGCATTGCCTCCTTGATTTCTCTGTAGATATTAACTATTGGTATTTAGCAGTTCTACTAATTTTGTATGTTAGTTTTGCCTCCTGAAAACACTGAGCTTAGTTTCATTGTTATTAGCTCAAATAAGGGTTTTGCGACATCTTTGGGCTTTCCTATTCATAAGATTGTGCTAAGGGCTGGGTAGATGACTGGCTCTGTTGGTGAAGTGTTTCCCACACAAGCATGAGGACCCGAGTTCAACCTTCAGCACCCACATGAACAGTCTGGAATGTCTTACAGTACCAGCAATTGGGAAACAGAGCCAGAATTGCTGACCGGCCTAACCAGCTGAATCAATGAGCTCCAGGATCAGTGAGAGAGTCCGTCTCAAACTGTAAGATGCCACCTCCTGAGGAATGACGCTTGAGGGTGACTGCTGGGCCTGCACAATGTGAGTATGAGTGCGTGGACGTGCGCACGTGCACATAGACACAAACGCACACACATACACACTTTTACTTTTAAAGAGAGCAGGTCATCTACAAAACAGCAGCCTGGTTTTTTTCTTTTCTAGTCTCAATGAGCATTGTTTCTTTCTCCTGCTTGATTGTTCTCGTTAGGACTTGCAGTCCTGTGTTTGATAAAAGTGCTGAACACTCACATCCTTGTTTTGACCCAGTCTGAAAAGATCTCCATTTTTTGCCACATAGAATGATGCCACCCATTGACTGATATGTGGCCATTACTACGCCAAGGTACCTTTCTTCTATGCCTGATTTTTCAGTTTTGATCGTGAGGGATGCTGAATTTCATCCACTACCTTTCTCCATGTGTTGAGACGACTGTGTGCTGTGCATCAGGCTTATCAAATGTTATGCGCTGCACCATCTCTCCCCGCCCCAGGATGAAATGCATGTGATCATAGCACACAGCAGTTTTAATGTGCTGTTGGTTTCAGTTTGCAGTGTTTTTAAGGATTTTTGCATCTATGTTCTTCAAGGACAACTTTTTGTCGCTGTTGTTTAATCTTTGCCCGCTTTGGGTATCAGGGCAATGCCAGCCTTATGGGAAAAGCTTGGGAAGCATCCTCCCCTCAGAATTGCTGTTGCATTAGGTCTCTGATAGCATGCTGTAGAGGAGACAAGGGTTCTAGAACTATTAGTCTGCTCCGCTGTTCTAGTTCTTCACAACTCTACCCTGCTAAGATGGGCTGATGTAGGACCTGTTTTTCTAAGTTATCAGATCTGTCAGGCTAGAGTTGAACATCATAACCTTAAACTATTCTCTGACTTTCTGTCACCTAACTTATAACGTCTTGCCATCTCTGACTATAGTCATCTCTTTTGTCTTACAAATTTTGAGTTGATTAACTTTTGATTTCCTAGTTCTTTGAAGTTGTTTGTTGGAGAGCTTTCTGCTTCTATGTTGGGTTTATTGTTACAAACTTCCCCATTATTGCTACTTTTAATGAATCCCATAGGTTTTGGAACTGTGTCTCTGTTTTCCTTTATGTAAAAACTAAAAATTTCTTCTCGAATTCCTTCTTGATCCATCATTGTTATTGAATGCCTGTGTATGCTTATGGTGTAGGAGTTCCTTCTGTTTGTGTGTTGCTTGCATTGGATAATGAATAAAGAAATTGCCTTGGCCTAGTTGATAGGGCAGAACTTAGGTAGGCGGAGAAGACAGAACTGAATTCTGGGAGAAAGAAAGCAGAGTCAGAGAGAACTGCCACGGAGCCGCCAGAATCAGATATGCTAAATCTTTCCCAGTAAGCCACAACCTCATGGTGATGTACAGATTAATAGAAAAGGGTTCAACCAAGATGTGAGAGTTAGCCAATAAGAGGCTAGAGATAATGGGCCAGGCAGTGATTTAATTAATACAGTTTTTCTGTGTGGTTATTTCAGGTGTAAGCTAGCTGGGTTGCCAAGACAGAACAAGGGCCCACTCTCCACGCAACATGTTTATATTTTCCAGAGTTTTATTATTGCCAGTTTATAGAATATTTTGCACTATGATCAGGAAAGATACTCAATATAATATTAATTTTTAAAAAAATATTAAGATTTATTTTGTTGTTTCTTATATGGTTTATTCTGGAGATTATCCCACAGACTGTGAGGAAATCTTGTTATACAGTTGTTGGAGGGAGTATTCTATAGATATCTGTTGTATCTGACTCCAATACCAGGTCTAGAAACCACATGTGAGCTCCAACCCCGATCTGAGCGCCTTAAGTTCCTATCTGTGTGTCAGGGGAAGGAGGTAACATTACTGAGTCCAGGACAAAGTCTTGTTCTAACTTTCTGGTTCTGCTCATGCCCCAGTCTGTTTCTGTTGCTGGGACAAAGACATAGACCAAAAGCAACTTGGAGAGTTCGCTTATTTCAGCAAAGCTGTAGTTCGTACTGAAGGGAAGCCCAGGCAGAAACTCAAGGCAGCAGGAACCTGGAGGCAGGAACTGAAGCAGAAACCATGGAGGAAAACTGCTTACGACAAGCTCTTCTTACTTGCTCAGTCTGCTTGCTTATACCCTGGACCACCTGTCCAGGGCTAGCAGCCTGCTGTGAGTTTGATCCTTCCACATCAATCATTAATCAAGAAAAAGCCTCACAGACTTGCCCATAGGCCAATCTGATAAAGTCATTTTTTTTTCCATTGAAGTTGCCTCTTCCCAGATGATGCTAGTCTCATCCAGTTGAAACAACAACAACAAAACCCAACTAGCAGAGTTCCTCAACAGATGGAGTTTGCTCTCTCTGAAACTAGGAGGTATTGCCACTGATCTGTTGATGGCAATGTCATCAGCCTCTAGATGTTTCACACCTGGCTAAAGCAGTTAGTATGACAGTGAAACACAGGAGGTGACCCTTGACTGGATCTGGGCCAGAGGAAAAAAAATTGAATAGAATGTGTTGTTCGACTCCTTAAATTCAACAATATTTTAAGTTCTTTAGATTTATTTATTTTATGTGTATGAGTGTTCTTCTTGCATGTACATCTATGCACCACCACACGTGGGAGTCTGGTTCCCTCAGAGATCAGAAGGGGATGTTGTATCCCCTGGAACTGAAGTTGCAGATGGTTGTTTGGCACCATGTGTGTGCTTGAAACTGAATTCTGGTCCTCAGTAAGAGCATCAAGTGTTCTTAACCCCTGAGCCAACTCTCCGTCCAGCCTTTGTAACAATATTTTAATTGCCTAACAGTGTGTCTTCGACCTTAAGATGCTGATGATAGATCTTAACTTTTGAAGTACATCCCGAACACCCAGAGGGTTGGATAGAACACACCCTCATGTTTGCACCCGTTCCTCTGTGCTCTTGGTTTCTGATTCAGTAGGTAAGGGTGGAGATGCCCTTCATTTTCATGGACTAGATGGGATCCCATCACCTTAGAATAGAATAGCTACTGTGTTAGTGCAAAGCTGGGGCCCTAAGGCAACATCTGTGTCCTTGAGAGACTTTCACCAGGATTCTTGTGAGGAGATCATTTTTCCTTCCACTCTCTCTTTCCATGTTTATCGCTTTAACAGATCACCACAAACTCTTTGATAATAAAAGAAATAAATACATTATGAAATTCAGTATCTTTCTCAGGCACATATGATGCAAGGGAATCTAATTGACATGCTTTTGAGTCTGTAACTGGTGACCAGAGTGATTCCCCACAGAAGCTGAGCCTTTTCACAGTTGCTCTGCAGTGAGAACTGAGCTATGTGACAAGTCTCCGTGTCTTCCCAAGTCCTAGCATGGTGCTTCCCATGCTGAGAAACCAATGAGATTCACAGCACTGCCCTATAAATAGCTATGTTCACAGAACTTGAGAAAATGGTAAGCCCAAAAATACTGAGTCACCCTGAGGAGGTTCTGGAACATTGGGGACCTGAGAGGACACCTGTCTGGGGAAGGCTAAGAAGAAGACTCCAGGAGAGGAAATCAGCCACCTCCTAGAGCCTGATGGCTAATGTTGCCTAGAACTCAGTCTGTCCCAGAGATCTCAGGAGGCAGTAAGTCATAAAGTGGCACCTAGGATCCAAAGTGATGAACAATCATCTTAAACAAAGCCTTTTGCAATCCATTTCTTTACTGAGGACTTCATACATGAGTCCTCTTGCTCCTTCTTCTCCCTCCATTCTCTTCCTGTGTACCCCCTCCCTCCCAAATTCACAACTTCTTCTTGTTTTTGGTGTGTGTGTGTGTGTGTGTGTGTGTGTGTGTGTGTGTGTGTACACAACCTACTGAGTTCATTCAGTGTTGCTTGTATATACATGTGTCCTGGGTTAGCAATAGGATTGGACAGCGTGTGTGGGAACTTATGCCTGGAGTTAATTGCTTCTCCCTCTCTCAGTAACCATTGATAACCTGTAGTTTTTCATCTTGGGGGTGGGACCTTGTGCATTTCCCCTGTCCACATTGTCATGTAAACTGGTGCTGTACAATAAAGAATTTTTATTGTACAAAAGTGTTTTTGCTTGATAAATTTTTACTTTCAACCATTTCAACCATATTCATGTTGAAATACAAATCTCATAATGTGCCCCTAATTTTCCAATGTACAGAACTTTGCTGTAAAGTGTATTTTTTGTGTGGAAGGAAAATATATTAATCATAAAGATTTAGAATATGCTGAAAAGTGAAGAAAAGAAAACTTTACCAGACTGTAATGCTACTAATTTTTGTGTCTATTACTTTTCTCTCTCTCTACACATATATATACATATATATGATAGATAGATCAATAGATAGATAGATAGATAGATAGATAGATAGATAGATAGATAGATAGATGATGGATAGATAGATCTGTGTTTGTGTGTATGTGTGTGTGTATGTTTGGAGGATAAAGGTCATCTTTGGGTGTCATTCCTCAGAATACACATACACATAGACAGACAGACAGACAGACAGACAGACAGACAGATAGATAGAAACATACTTTAAGACAGAGTCACACTTTTTAATATTTGGTTTCCAGTTCACAGATAGTTTAGGAATGATTGGGAGGATGTGTGTCACTGGGAGTAGACTTCAAGGTTTCAAAAGCCCATGCTGTGCCAAATCTTCCTCTCTGTCTCCTGTCTGGGGATCAGGATGTAATCTCTCAGTTACTTCTCTAGTACCTTTTTTGCCTGCCTACCACCATGCTTTCTATGACAGTGACCACAGACAAACCCTCTAAAACTGTAAGTAAGTCTTCAATTACTTTCTTTTATAAGTTGCTTTGGCAACTCTTCACAACAATAGAACAGTAACTAAGCCGGGCGGTGGTGGCGCACGCCTTTAATCCCAGCACTCGGGAGGCAGAGGCAGGCGGATCTCTGTGAGTTCGAGACCAGCCTGGTCTACAAGAGCTAGTTCCAGGACAGGCTCTAGAGCTACAGAGAAACCCTGTCTCGAAAAACCAAAAAAAAAAAAAAAAAAGAACAGTAACTAAGTCAATATGTAAAGATAAAGTTGAGTACTCATAAGAAAAATTCTCATGCACAGGCTAGAGAGATGGCTCATTGATTAAGAACATTTACTTGTCTTGCTAAGAACCAGAATTCTGTTCCCAGTGCCCACATGTAGTGACCCACAGCTACCTGTAACTCCAGCTTCAAAAGAAACAGTACCTTTTTTCTGGCCTTCATGGCCTATGTGCACATGGTGCACACACAGACAGACAGATAGGCACATACACATACAGGTAAATCAAAACAAGAAATTTAAAATCCCCATGTACATGTCTTATTTTTTTTATAATAAAAGTTAGAAATAAAGTCACTGGATCAAAGGAATAAGTCCTGTCTGAAACCACCAAAATGCAGGATCAAATTATCTTCTACAGACCCTTTAGATGAGTCATAAGATGCTTTAAAAATGTACATCAGCTTAAAAAAAATAAAAGAAAATGGGTATAGACAGTTATAGAAAGAAATATCTTTAAAAATAAAACAAAGCCTTTAAAAAGACAGTAAAAGTAGTATAAAACAGTACAGACAGTCGGGCAGTGGTGGTGCATGCCTTGAATCCCGGCACTCGGCAGACAGAGGCAGGTGGATCTCTGCGAGTTCAAGGTCAGCCTGATCTACAAGAGCTAGTTCCAGGACAGGCTCCATAGCTATAACAAAACCCAGCCTTGAAAAACCAAACCAAACCAAACAAACAAACAAAAAAGAGTACAGACAGTAATAGATTAAAGGAATAAAAAAAAAATCATAAAGATAGAATATACACAGAGAGTCTGGATTATGTATATTATTGTGTTTTCTTTGAATTTTTGGTATGTAGAGAGACGTTTGATTCTGGGGGTAATATCTTGAATTCAAAATTAGTCTAAGAATATTCTGCTTCGGAAAAGAGGTTCTGCTTTTGTTTCCACCAAAGATGAGAACCAGTGGATTTCTTCCAGGCTAATGTGGTTTGATGTAACAAGACTCCCTGAAAGTTCTCCATGAACCCTAAAAATCCTTGACCCAACAAAAAGTAGGAAACAATTTTGAGAACACTACACCAAAATTTCCAAAATGATTGTTTATAAATGTTTGTTTTCATTTAAAATGAGTTGGTTATTGTTGAAGGATCTGTGGGCTGCATTCCTGCAGCACGGCTCCTGGCTTCCTGGCTAGCTTTACACCCGAAAATAACAACACACAAATTGTATTCATTTAAACACTGCTTGGCCCATTATATCTAGCCTCTTCTTGGCTAACTCTCACATCTTGACTAACCCATATCTAATAATCTGTGTACCACCATGAGGTAGTGGCTTACCAGGAAGATTCTAGTGTACATCCATCTTGGTCTGGAGCTTCATTGTGTCTGACCTGGAGAGGAGCGGCATGGCGTCTGGCTCACTTCCCTTCTTCCCAGCATTCTGTTCTGTCTACTCCACCTACCTAATTTTCTGACCTATCAGACCAAGCAGTTTTCTTTATTTATTAACCAATGAAACAACAGATTAACAAATGACCTTCCCACATCAGGTTATAGATTGTTAATGGTCACCTTCAATCTCTTTTTTTAAAAAAATCAGAGATATGATATAGAGATAAAAACTTTGCATTGATATGAATATTGGTCTACTGATACAAATTTAAGGTTAATTTTGTTATATATATTCCTGTTCTTGTTTAAGGTATTATATCTATACAGCTCATTTAAAAATATAATATATAATTAAAAATTGCAGATTAATAGGTAGTCATTTGTAATAGTCAAACTTGTAGTCATTTTAGTCAGGTTTTCTAGATATATAGAGATATATTTCATTTAGATAATCTTCAAAGCTTCAAAAACCTACAGAATTTGGCATTTAAAATGTTTTACGAACTTAAACTTTTCTCAGCAGTGAGACATGTCTACTTCCAGCAGCACCAGCTACTTCAGAAAGGTTGATGGGCATTGAAGAAACTCATGAAATTTGCCTTCAATGTGACAAGGCTAGCCATTTGGGCAAGAAACTTTTCTTGACTGCTTAATGGTATGAGGTATAAACTAGACATATAAGACCCACAGAAACTGATGAACTTGCCTAAAGAAGATGAGACAATGCTGTGGCTGTGGGACAATGGTTTTTTATCCTGTTACTTGTATTATTTTAGTAAGATGTTGATTGGCCAGTAGCCAGGCAGGAAGTATAGGTGGGGTGACCAGGCAGGAAGTAGAGGCAGGGCAATGAGAACAGTAGAATTCTGGGAAGAGGAAAGAGTCAGTCTGCAGTCGTGACCCAGCCACAGAGGAAGCAAGATAAGAATACCTCACTGATAAAGGTACCAAGCCATGTGCCTAATATAGACAGGAATTATGGTCTAATATAAGATGTAAGTATTAGCTAATAAGAAGCCTGAGCTAATAGGCAAACCAGTTTGTGATTACTGTAGACTTCTGTGTGTTTCTTTGGGACTTAATGGCTGCAGGACTGGGCAGGACAGAAAACTCTGCCAACAAGACAGTCCTTCGGGATTCCTGCTTCATAAAAGTCTGCCAGTCATTCTGCAGGATACAGAAGAAAGTGACTGACAAACTTCCAATATAGGAAAAACAGCCTTTCAAATTTCCTGCTTCACTGAAAAGTCTGTCAGATACTGTGGGCCTACAGGCTGAATATGGGTGCCCCAATGTTACAGAAGAACTTTGGGTAACTCTCCAGAGAGATGTCTCTGTCAATTCTAGAGTTTTGGAAGTTGCATACAATGCACTTCCTGTTTACTAAGGTAATCTTATATCCTTTTGGAGTCTTTGATGGATTTTAAGACAGACAGTTATAGTTACAGCTTTCCTTAGCTATAATAAAAGATAATTAGATCTGAAACTTTAGACTCACAAAAATATTGTAACTATAATTCTTGCTTAATACCTATTTTGTTATATATAATTTTACTATGTTAAAGTTAAAATCTTTCTTTTTATTTAGACAGAAAATGGAGGATAATGTGGGATTTCCCTTTGTATGATGTCAATATGTTTTATTACCATTGGTTAATAAAGAAGTTGCTTTGGCAGAGAAGAATATAAGTAGACAGAACAACTAAACTGAATGCACAGAGAAAGAAGACAGAGTCAGGCAGATGCCATGTAGATGCCAAAGGAGAAAGTTGCTAGAACCTTACCAGTAAGCCACAGCTTCTTGGTGATACACAAATTACTAGAAATGGGTTAATTTAATATGTAAGAGCTAGCTAGAAATATGCCTGAGCCTTCGGCCAAACAATGATATAATTAATATAGTTTCTGGGTGACTATTTGGGTCTGGACAGCATGGAAATTAAAGTGTAGTCTCTGTTTACAGAATACTTGATGCTCTTGCAGAGGACCTGGGCTCAATTCCCAGAACACACACGGTGACTGACAACTGTCTAGAACTCCAGTTCTAGGGAATCCACTAGCCTCTTCCGAATTCCAAGGGCACTGAATTCAAGTGGTACACATACTCATGAACAGACAAAAACACTCATCACATAAAAATGAAAATAAGTGTTAAAATTTTATAGACAAATGTTAGTATAGCAAAATCCTAGCATTCTTCTCCCATGCTGATATTTGTTTCCAACTTAGCACTCATCATGCCTAAAAAACATTCACTCCAAAACATTCCTGCTGCACTATGTTCTTAAATTCACTCCCTCACCCTGGATACCTCCTTTCCTCTTCCCCTCCCTCCTTCTTCCATGCTTTTGTGACAACTACTATGTCAATGGAAACTCTCAATCAGTTCAGCTACAACACTATGTTTTGTTTATGGCTTTAAGATCAACTTTTTCCTCTAAAACAAACTAAACCACTGTAGAAAACTCTCTCTCCCTTTAAGAAGCAAAAGGAAAAGCAAAAGCTCTCATTCACCTGAGAGCTTTCCAGACAGAAGCCTCTGTCCTCACTCTGCCTAAGAAGACCACACAGCCATCCCCACTACCTTCAGTTCACAGAGGTCTTACAACCCAGTTGGTGAATGCCACGTCAAATGAGGACCTGTGTGACTGGAATTATATAGATAGCTCTAATCAGCACTGGGTTTGTAAGACAGAAGAGCTGGAAAGCTATCAGATAGTCACTGCACATAAAGCAGATGAATGAGTGCCTGGAGGATACTGTGTGTGCATGTGTTTGTTCGTGTATTTGTGTGTCCCCCTTCTTGTTATCATTAACAACATCTGCCATTGTGGTGTGAATGTGAAATGCTGGGCCATTTCTGTCACTAATTAGTTGATATTGCTCCCCCAGATCAACTATTTTCATACTAAATAACCCCTCTCAACTTATTGGTACTGACTGTATTCTCTGGAAAAGGTAGTACATGACATGAATAACTCTCCAGGAACTAAAATTTAACCTTCATGAGATATAATGTATACTACATGATTTTCCTTCTGAAAGGAGAGCTAAGAGATGGGTAAGCCTGGTGGCTTCCTTCATCAGCGCCGTGAAGGAAGTAAGAGAGGACCCCACAGTCTTTGTAGGGGCCCAAACCCAGATGTCTCTTCTTTCTTTTCCAAGTAGTTTCAGAATTTAATGGCAGTCAGAAAAAAATGAGCGACATATTGGAGGACCAGGCTGAGTAAATGATAGAATTAGGTATGGATTCCCCTAATGGGCTGGGCACTTAGGGAAGCTTGACATAGTACCACAGAGGTTCACAGTAGGTGAGTATGAGCAGAAACAGACTGAGATCTGGTACTAAGATAGGTCATCTGCCCTGTACTGGTAAATCAATGAAAGTCCCAGATGCCCCAAGAATGTCTCTCTCCTAGAATGTCTATTATGAGACTCAGGTTGTGTCTTAGTTTCTGTTTCTGTAAAAAGACATCATGAAAACGGCAACTTATAAAAAGGAAAACATTTACTTGGGGGTGTATTGCTTATAGTTTCAGAGGTTTATCCATTATCATGGTAAGGAGCATGGCAGCATGCAGGCAGGCATAGTGCTATCTACCTCTTGATCAGAAGGCAATGGGAAGTAGTCTTTCTTAGTGTCACACTGAGGGAAGCTTGAGCAAAAGAGACCTCAAAGCCTGTCCCCACAGTGACATACTTCCTCCGATAAGACCACACCTTTTAATAGTACCACTCCCTTTGGGAGTCACTTTCTTTCAAACCGCCACAGGCTGCATGTGCCCCAAGATAGCAATGAATGTTGACCAACAATCACTTGCTTAAAATCTAAAACCTACTTAAACCATTAGGAAACATTTATCCTTTCTTTCTTCCTTGGTTCTTGAGTGCGAACTTTATGGATGGAAACACAGCATTGCAAGGTCTAAAGGCTGGGCACCCCTGGGAAAGAAGAGAGAATGAGCCACGCCTTCATACCATGGGACAAGGAAATAGAAAGGAAGAAGACTTCCAGGAGGAAGGAGCAGAACTCTGCCAGCCTTGATGATACAGCCAAGTGGTGCGAAGGGGACTCAGTCTAACCTGAATCTTCCCCCCTAATTTCACTCCCTGGAGTTTCCCACTCACTGCTTGGAATTTTTGCTATGGTTTGATTATGGCTTTGCCTCTGAAATTCATACTGAAATTCAATCCTTTTTTATGAAACTGAAAAGTACAACTAGGCAGACTCCTTGACAGGTGATTAGATGACTTTCCTTATGAGTGGAGTAATTCACGCATGCCACTGTAGATTAATGAGTTGATGACCTGTCCCAGGAGTCTTTGCCGTGAAAGCTACTTTGGTTAGGTCTCTTTCGAGTCCCCAGTGTCAGGCCTTCCCATCTAATGTTCTGTCTCAGGAATATATCAGCAGAAGCTCATCATCATATATGACCTATCAACCTTGGATGAATCTCTTTAGTCTTGTGTTATCACCACCAAGAAAGACTAAATGCTCTAAGGCCTGATGATTCAGTAGAGAAAACAAAACCCTTATCTTAATCATCGAGGTACTGCAGCAGTGAATGGATGGCAGATAGCTGCTTAACCTGCCAATTTCACTTCCTACATGCCCAGGAATGATACTGCAGGATGGTGGTTCTACTTTAAATATTCTTGAGATGTCTCCATACTGCTTTCCATAATGGCCACTAATTTGCATTTCCATCAATGATGTATGAGGGTTCCCCATTACATTTATCAAAATATAGAATCAACTCACATATTCCTCAGGAGATGAGCAGCAAAACATGAGATGTATATGGAGTACTCTATTCATCACTAGAAGAAAGTGTTGTGGTTATTCATAGGAACATGCATAAGTCTGCTGGGCACTGTATTAAGTGAAGCATAACAGGAAAGAAATGCAAATATTGCATAATGTCACTTATAGATAATTCTTCAAAACTCAAATGCCATGGAATTAGAGGGTGCAAATAGGAGCTCAGGGACTAGAAAGAGGTGGGGTGAGACTCCCAGTTGAAAGGCACAAAGATTGGTTGGATGAGAGCAGTAAATATGGAAGTCTGTTGTATACAATGACAATACTTAACAATGGTATTCTGGGTATCTGAAAATCACTAAGAACGTGGGTCATAAATGCACTCACCATAAAATCTTAACAAATATATGAGGTGAAGAATATGTTGATTGGTTTGGTTTGTTAACTTCTCAACAAGCAAACAAAATCATATTTACAGCTAAAAAAATATAGTGTAATCAGTCAAATACTTGCCACACAAACATAAGAATCTGTATCCAATCCCCCACAACTTCTGCATGAAATCCGTATTATGTGCCCGTGAGCCCAGTGCTGGGGAGATAGAGACAGGCAGCTTCTTTGGCCTCCCTAGCTGGTCAGCCTTGGTCAATGGGCAAGTCTCGGCTCCCAGTGAGGGACTCTCTCAAAAGTGGACAGCTCCCAGAGAACACCTGAGGTGATTTCTGCTCTCCAAATGTATGTTCATACATGTGAACACACATACAAAATCACACACACACAAGTTACATATATAAAACAGGTGATTTAGTGAAAGAAAGAAGCAGCCTAAAGTAAATCACCCGATCAATACAGGATGAAGCTGGGCAGCTGGGGAGTGTACTCAGACATCAGAGCCCCTGACAGAGCTAGACAAACACCTAAACAAAATAATAACAGTAACGCATGTCCTTAAGGAAACTCGGTACAGTAAAACATGATCTTCAGACGCCAAACAGAACAAAAATGTTGCTGCTAAAATATTCAGCAACTATATCAAAGGACCCAAAGGAATGATCCAGAAGCGTAAATGTAAGAGATATCTCTCAGCAGAAAGCAGAAACTTGGCAAAGACAGAAACCGTGAGGAGAATTTAAAGACAGGATGATTTTAGAATGAATTGTAAACTGCAGTGTGCGGTTTTGAGAAGCTTTGCAGGGAAATGTTGCCCACTATTGCTGATAGTGAGAGTATGAACATCACCAAATAAAGCTCACCTCACTCCCTGGCACAGGTAGGTACTTTCTGTTCTGTTATATTTCCTTCTAAACAAACAAACAAAGCCATCACCCAGGGGTCAGGGAAAGTTTTCAAAGCATTCAGAGGAAGGATGGTCCAAGACAGCAAGCATGCGAGGATGAGAGGAGGGAGAGGAGGGAGAGGAGGGAGAGGAGGGAGAGGAGGG
>NW_004949098.1:1359721-1369801 GCF_000317375.1 Microtus ochrogaster | reverse complement strand
GGAGGAGGGAGAGGAGGGAGAGGAGGGGGAGGAGGGAGAGGAGGGAGAGGTACCAATGCAGAGGAGCAATTCCTGCAAAAGCTACCGGAAGAAAAACACTAGAGACTGTCCAGTTTCATGGAGAATTTAAAGTAAACGTGTATTTACAAAACTTGCTTGTAGATAAGGCTGATCCGAGTAGCTGTTAAAAACAGGTTGCTGAAGCCAGGCGATGATGGCACACACCTTTAATCCCAGCACTCAGTAAACAGAAGTAGGTGGATCTCTGTGAGTTCGAGGCCAGCCTGGTCTGTAAAACGAGTTCCAAGGCACATAGAACACAGAGAAATCCTGTAGGTTGCTGGGGCTGGAGAGAGTGGTTAGGAGCACCAGATGCTCAGTTATGAAGATCAAGTTTAAATCCCAGCATCCATGTCAGACAGGTCATAATCACCTGTAACTCCAGCTCCATAAGCTCTGACACCCTCTTCTGACTTCCTCAGGCACCTGCACACACATGTACATGTACACACACACACACACACACACACACACACACACACACACAAATCTTTTATAAAAGTACTCACTTGGCTTATTGCTCTGGTAGCAACTCTTCCTTCCTGAACTCCACCCAATCGATGGCTCTTTACCCTCTGCTGTAGGACTATTTTTTTTCTGTTGTTCCCTCAGTTCAAGACTGTCCTATAATATACAATAAATAAAATACAATAGAGGTGAAAAATTCTCCCAGCATGCGGGAGACTCTGAAATCATTATGCACCAGTACCAGGAAAAGAAGTGGGGCTAGGGATATAGCTCACCTTGACTAGCTTTGGCATGTCTGATGACTTCCTGTTAGCTTTCTTTCTGTTGCTGTAATAAAAATAAAATCACTGTGGTGGTTTGAAGAAGTATGGCTCCCACAGGCTCATGCATTTGAATGATTGGCTCATGGGGAGTGGCACTATTAGGAGGTGTGGCCATGTTGGAGGAAGTATGCCACTGTGGAGGTGGGCTTTGCTGTCTCATATAGGCCAAGCCACACCCATTGTGACTATTCACTTCCTTTTGCCTGCAGAGCAAGATTGTAGGAGCCAGAGGGGTCAAGGACACCATAAAAAAAAAACAAAAAAATACAAAATGTCAGAATCAACTAACCTGGGCTCATAGGGACTCACAGAGACTAAACCGACAACCAGGGAGCCTTCTTTTGAACCCACCTAACTCAGGAGTTGTGGTTGCTGTGATCTGAATGGCCCCCAAAGCCTCATGTGCTTGCATATTCAGTACCTAATTAATAAACTGTTTAGGAAGGATGAGAACATGGGCCTCGCCGGAGTAAGTGTGGCCTTGTTGAGGGAGGTGTGTTGCCAAACTTTAAAGTTTCAAAAGTCCACGCCAGGCCAAGTCTCTCTCTTTTCTTGCTGCCTGTAGATCAGGACTAAAGCTCTCCAACACCGTGCCTGCCTGCACGCTGTCATGCTCCCTACCAGGATGGCAATGGACCAACCCTCTGAAACTGTAAGCCAGCCCCCGGTTAACTGCTTTTTTTTTTATAAGAGTTGTGGTTGTGGTGTCTCTCCCCAGCCGTGGACAGTGACTGAAACAGTGGTGTATTCTGGACTTGTGAACAGGAGTATCAGAAGTCCAAAACCAATATTGTTCCATAGTGAGAGTTTGTGGCCTGCCTGGGATGAATGGGATCTTGTCCTAAAACATAAAATAAAAATAAAAATAAATGCTCCGGGCTGAAGAAAGATGGCTACATCTCAAATCTGGATCTATAAAATGAATTGAAGGATTTGGGAAATGATTCCGCTGGGCTGCAACAGCTTCTCAGATTTTTCTAACTTTGCGGCTTGTGGAAGCTGAGAGAGCAATGCTCAGTATTATGAATGCGTCGTCCCAGTTTCTTCTGGCCTGAGGGCTTCTACTCAGAAATCTTTGTGTTTAACACATTGATTTCACATTGGGGTCTATTGTGGGAAGTTGTTTGGCTTTGGAGTCTTGGTTGAAGCAGTCACGGCGTGTGACAACATGAGACCTAGACTGAGGATCTTGTAGACTGACCTCACAGAGGTGTTTACCTTGAAATGTGTGCCAAGGAAATGGTGGTGATGAGATGGCCAGGGAAAGTTTGTGTGGACACCAGAGAGTCCTGGGTAAAAACAGCAATGTTTCCGGTGAGTATTACTGGTTTGCTCCTGAGGTGTTTGGTTACACAAGGACTAAATACATTCACTACAGGAATCTGTCAGTACCGGCAGCTCTCAGGGAAGAGCTGCAGACTGGCGCAGAACAAAACCTTCTTCACCACCAGCCACGGTTTGAATGTGAAATGTCTCCCACTAGCTCCTGTGTCTAATGTCTCCCACAGGCTCCTGGCTTTGAATACCTGGTCCCAGCAGGAGACTTTATCTGGTAAAATTGCCTGTTCTTTAGGAGGGGAAATCTTATTGAAGGAAGTTGTTACTGAGGGCGGACCTTGGAGCCCCACTTCCTGTTCAAGTGCAAACGCTGCTTCCTGCACAGGGACCAAGTAGCCTCTTGCAGCTGCTGCCGTGCCTTCCCTGCCTGCGGCTATGCTTTCTCCACCGTGATAGATGTTATCTCTTTAGAGGCCTGAGCTCAAGTCAGCCCTTTCTCCCTTAAGTTGCCTTAGTCAGGGTATTTAGTCATAGCAACAGGAAAATAAAACACCACACCAAGTGAAAGAAAGTAGTGCTCACTTGCATTGGCGTTTCTGATGGCTTCCAAGTGAATATTATGCTTTCTGAAGTGCTGTTTTAGTCTTCTTTCTGGTCCTATGCCAAAACACTCTAACCAAAAGCAACAGGGGGAAGGGGTTTATTTAGCTTACACTTCCAGGCTCTACCCATGTTTGAAAGAAATCAAAGCAAGAACTTGGGCAGGAGCTTGAAAACAGAAACCATAGAGGAACACTGCTGGTCACTACCAGCTACCTTTGTTGTATAGCCCAGGACCACCTGCCTAGGACTGGTGGTGCCCACAGTGGGCAGGGCCCTTCAGCATCAATTAGCAAACAAACAAACAAATCCCTCACAGACATGCCTGCACACCACCAATATGACCTGGGCTATGCCTTAAATGAGATGCCCTTTTCAAGTGAGTCCAGGCTGTGTCAGTTTGACACCTAAAACTAGGTAGGACAAGCATGATGTAAAATGCCCACCTTCCAGAGCTAACATGTTTCGGGGATGAAAGATAAACCTGTTTTGACCAAAATGAATGTAAAAAACTATCAGTTGTTAAAATCTTCATCTAAATGAGTGTCACTGATAACTGTTGGCCAGCATGGTGCCACCGTGCCTTTTGGAGCTGTGAAATGCCTTGTCAGAAACCCAATATAAGTATAGATACGCCTATTGGTGCCTGAATTACATATAATATAAGGCCATTTTCCCTTTAGGAACAGTGCATTCTATGACCAGGTTTGAGAGTTAAGATTTAAAATCTTGAAATTCATTTGCAGCGGTGGGGAAGGTGACTGAAATACATACTTGAGAATTTCCTGCTTGGAAAAATAGCACATAAAGTAGAAAGCTATGTTCGAGAAAGCTATATGAATATTTTCTTATTAAATGAAATCTAAGGCGGAGAGGGAGTGCATGTTTTGGCCTTGTGGGTAAAATCAAAATAACATATAAGGACTTAAAGTCATTTATTGCAAGGCTTTACTACAAAGTAAAAGGCAGGGCTTACAACAGTCATTGAAATGTATAGTTAATAATAAAGAAAAATATCTACAACTTGCTCCTAAATTTGAAATATGGCTACAAACATACACAGACTTCAGAGTCACATTGTGATTTGAAAAAATAGAATCTACCAAGAATGTATCTGTGTATATAATCTATCTATAGTTCACTATAGTTATAGTTCAAATAGTATTTATGGCTGGTAGTTTTTATAAAGCACCAATTTAAGCAAAATTACAGCATACTTTTAAAGGCCAGTAACAAGAACTAAAGAAATAGAAAGATGTGGATAAAATCCTTAATAGAAAAAAATGTAAATTTGGACAAAAATGAACATAAATTATAAGCACATATTATTAGAATAGCGATTGAAATATAATTCAATTTGTTTAGTTTGGAATGAATTTATTTTATTTTATGATTGTTTTGCCTGCATGTATGCACGTGCATCACACATGCAGTGTCCATATTAGCCAGCAGAGGGAGTCGCATCCCCCTGAAATTGGGCTTGTGAGCTGCTATGTGGATACTGGGAATTGAACCTGGGCCCCTAGCAGAAGCAATAAGAGCTCTTAATTTCTAAACATGTCTCTGGTCACTGAAAATTTTTAACTGAACAAAAACAACTGAAGTCAATAGGAAAAGCCTGACATATACTGTCTGGTAAACTTCTCCACCACATATCTGCATTCTGACCTTTCCACTGGATGTTAGAATCTGTAGTCGACATTAGTCAGCATGGTCTATGTCATAGCAACAACTCCGAATTCTGGTGCCTCAGCACAGTGAGAGTTGGTTTCTTGCTCATGTTTTGCCCGTAATGACCTAGAAAAGCCTGTGCCACGTGGTCACCTGGGAATTCAGTGTGATCAAAACCTGTTGTTTTACAAGTGTTTCTTCTGGAACATGTGGGATGGACAAGGGGAAGAGCATAGGGAAGCGTCTCTCTTCTTCCCTTCCTCCTTCCCCCTTTTCTCTATATTTTAGAATAGACGTGGAACAATAATGTCTGCTTAAAATCTATTGGCCCAAAGCAGTTACATTATCTTTGTCTGATTGCAAAGGAAGAGCTGGATAAGAAAATAGTGAGTCATGAAAAAATATTATATATTAGTTATATTAGATGTATATAATATATATGATGAATACGTATGTGATATATGTGGCATTGCTATCAATAGTTAATAGATCAATTGAGTTGTCTGGTAATTATAAATATTAAGTCATGTACATAACGTTTGATATTTTAGCACATCTACAAGGTAACATGGCTGGTCATCTGATTCACTAGGAAGATGCATGGAGCTGCCAAAACTCACCGGCCACAGGAAAGAAAATAAAGGTAGATTTCTTTTATTTCCCTCTATGTGTTCAGTTGTTTCCATTAAATTTTTTTTGCATTGAATAAGATGCTCCAAATCAGACACAATTCTGTTCAGATTAATATATGTGTATATGAGATTATTTTACAAGTGTATTTTAAATTTTACATATGTGGTATTTTTTCTGCGTGGTTGTCTATGCACCATGTGCTCTCAGAGGCCAGAAGAGGGCACTGGATCCAGAGGGACTGGAGTTACAGCCGGTTGTGTGCCACCAGGGGATCAAACCTGGGTCCTCTGTGAAGTGTAGCCAATGCTCTTAACCACTGAGTCATCTCTTCAAGATCTACTTTATATTTCATATTTTTAAAAGTTATGTTTCACTTAAATATGCTTTTTCTTTATTTTTACAATTTTCTGGATTTTTCCATTACACAAGGTACTGATATATAAGGACATTTACATGAATGTACTTAATGTGTTTGAGCATCGTCCCCTATACCCTGACACTCTCCCCTTTCAGATCCACCCACCCATTAGTCCCATTTACCACTTAGATAGTTTTGCTTCTACTTCCATGCCATTTACTTTATTTTAAAGAAGACTTATCTTACTGATCTCATTCACTTTTAATAATATGAAATAAAATCCAAGGTAAACTATAACCTTAAGGTAAAAACAAAACTCAAAACCAGCAAGACAACCCAGAAAACTGTGGAAATAGCTAACATTTGGGGGGACTTTTTCAAAAAAAACTGGAAAGATCGTACACTGTTAAAGCAAATATGACCACATAAAATCATTGAGGTTTTGTGGCACATATATATTTAGGAGAAAAAAACAATATTATTTCAAATGTTTCAAATATTTCTGATATGTAAAGTATTTGTATCTAAATCACAAAGAATATTTAGGGAAAAAGTGGCCAAGAGACTAGAGAGTTGGCTAACGCTAAGGAGCACTGGCTGCTCTTCCAGAGGACCCAGGTTCAAATGTCCAGCACCCACTTGGCAGCTCCCAGTTACAACCATCTGTAACTCTAATTCCAGGGAATACAGCTCCCTCTTGTGGGCACCAGGCCTAAATCCACACACAAACACAAGAACGGTGAACTAAAGAAAGCAAACCAATGAGACAAAGATAGGGGACAGGAGTAGACACGTATGGAAGGGAACATCCAAATAGCTAAAAGCTCTAGTAATTGGGAAAATGTTTTCATAGTAGTGTTGTGACCACTAAAAAATACTTTTAAAAAACTAAAACAGCCTTTCAAACCTAATACTGGGCCTGGAGAGGTGGCTCTGTGGTTAAGAGCAGAGACTGTACTTGAAGAAAACCTGAGTTCAGTCCTTAGCAGGGCACCACAGGGGGCTCACAAACAGCTGTGACTCCTCCTCTGGAGGATCTGATGCCCTCTTCTGGCCTCTATAGGCATTGCACTCTTGTGCACATACCTACAGACACACAAATATAATTAAAAATAAAATAATTCTTTAATTTTGACCAGAAGAAACAAATACTGGAGTAGATGTGGGTGGGTGGACAAGCTAAGAGGCAAGGTAATAGTGCTGTGGCCTTTGGGGAAGACAATCTGGCAGCTTGAATGTATGCAGTTGTAAGATCTCCCATGCTCATGGATCTCCAGGACTAATAGAATAAAAAGGCCATCCTACCAAAGCAATCTGCAGATTCAGTTCAATCCCCATCAAAATTCCATCATAATTCTTCACAGACCTTGAAAGAACAATACTCAACTTCATATAGAAAAACAAAAAACACAGGATAGCCAAAACAGGATAGTACAATAAAAGAACTGGAGGTATCACCATCCCTGACTTCAAGCTCCACTACAGAACTATAGTAGTAAAACATAAAGCACACATAAAAACAGACAGGTTGATCAATGGAACCAAATCAAAGACCCAGAAGTAAATCCTCACACCCATGGACACCTGATTTTTGGCAAAAGAAAAAAAAAGCCAAAATTATACAATGGAAAAAAAGAAAATACCTTCAACAAATAGTACTGGTCTACTAGTCTCCTATATGTCAGCATATAGAAGAATGTCAATAAATCCATATCTATCACCCTGCACAAAACTCAAGTCCAAAATACAAAACCTCAGCATAAATCCAAGTACACTGAACATGATAGAATAGAAAATGGGGAATAGCCTTGAATACATTGTCACAGAAGACAACTTTCTGAATAGAACACCAATAGTGCAGACACTAAGATCAACAATTAATAAATGGGACCTCATGAAATTGAAAAGCTTCTGTAAGGCAAAGGACATTATCAAAAGGACAAAATGGCAGCCTAGAGAATGTGAAAAGATCTTCCACCAACCCCACAACTGACAGAGGGCTAATATCCAAAATATATAAAGAACTCAAGAAACTAGCTATCAAAAAAAAAAAACCAAATAAACTAATTTTAAAATGGGGTTGGATCTAAACAGAGAATTCATAACAAAGGAATTTCAAATGACCAAGAATCACTCAGAGAAATCAGGGAATGCCATCATGGAAATGCAAATCAAAATAACACTAAGATTCCATCTTTTACCTGACAGAATGACTAAGATCAAAACACAAATGACAGCTCATGCTGGAGAAGATGGGGAGCAAGGGGAACACTCCTCATTGCTGGTGGGAGTGCAAACTTGTACAGTTACTTTGGAAATCAATGACAATTTCTCAGAAAATTAGGAATCAGTTTACCTCAAGACCCAGCTGTACCACTTCTCAGCAAATACCCAAAGGATGCTCCACCATGCCGCAAGGAAACTTACTCAACTCTGTTCGTACCAGCTTTACTTGTAATAGCCAGCAACTGGAAACAACCTAGATGTCCCTCAACCAAAGAATGGATAGGGAAAATGTGGTTCATTTACAAAATGGAGTATTGCTCAGCTGTTAACATCAATGACAACAGGAAATTTGCTGGCACAAAGAAAAGATCATCCAGTGTGGGGTAACCCAAACCTAGAAAGACAAACATGGCATGTACTCACACATAAGTGGCACGATATTGGCCGTAAAATAAAGGAGAAGCATGGTACAACCCACAGACCCAGAGAAGCTAAGTAACAAGGGCTCAAGGTGAGGAATGCAAGAATCCTGCTGTGAAGGTAAAATAGGATGGACATTGCCAGTGGATGGGGGAGGGGAATAGGTAGGGAGGGGAGATGGGAACAGTGGGGATGAGGTGTGGGAGGATGGAGGGAGTATTGGGAGAGACAACTGAAATCTGAGGGGATCCCTCGGATGAGATAGAAACCTGGAACAATAGAAACTCCCAGATATCTATGAGGGTGACATTTGCTAAAACTCCTAGCAGTAGTAGATACAGAGCCTGAACCAGCCATCTCCTGTAACCAAGCAAGACTTCCAGTGGATGGACTGGAACACCAACCCAGCCACAAACAATTTGTCCTGCCTACAGGATGTACCTAGCCCAACTGTCATCAGAGAGGCTTCACCCAGCAACAGCTGGAAACAGATGCAGAGACCCGCAGCCAAACATTAGGTGGAGCTCAGGGAATCCTGCAGAAGATGGGGAAGAAGGATTGTAGGAGCCACAAGAAAATCCACAGAACAAACTAACCTGGGGCTCACAGGGGCTCACAGAGACCAAACTGACAACCATGGAAGCTGCATGGAACTGACCTAGACCCTCTGCATATATGCTACAGTTGTGTAACTTTGTCTTCCTATGATTCTCCTGACAGTGAGAGCAGGGGTTGTCTCTGACACTGTTGCCTGCTTTGGGGACCCATTTCTCCTCTTGGATGCCTCATCCAGCCTTACCAGATGAGGAGGAGCCTAGTCTCACTGCAAATTGTTATACTATGACTGGCTAATATCCATGGGAGGCCCACCATATCTGAAGAGAAACAGAGAAGGAGGAGTGGATGGGAGGGAGGGGAAGTTGGGGGTGGGACTGGGAGGAGAGGAGGAAGGGGAAACTTTGGGTGACGTAAAAAAATTAATAAAAAACCAAAAATATAAATATAGAGAGAGTTGTACATCAGTTCTACATATGTGCATAAAAATCATATTATATAAATATGAATATGAATATTTTGTGTTAATTGTGTGAATATCACCAGTGCTACACATGGCCCAGCAATTCCATTCAAAATTGATCAGCTAAAGAAGAATCAACACTGCCTAAGAATATAGTTCGATGCTGGAGTGCTTGCCTAACCTGTGCAAGGCCCTGGGTTCAATCTCTTGATCTGCATTTAAGCAAGAAGGACAGGAAAGAGGAAAGAGTGAAGGAAATCATCACAGTCTCTGGCTTTGGAAACATAGGTGAAGAAGATCTATTGTAACCTTGTCTTTTGTAAGGCTTATTTTTCATTATGTGTCTTTGTGTGTGCTTGTGCATGTCTATGCTGACAGAGGCCAGAAAACAGGGCTGGATCCCTGGAGCTGGAGTTGCAGGCTGCTGTGAGCCCCCTGGGGTGCATGCTATGATCTGAACTCAGCAATGGCACAGAATACTCTGAACCACTGAGTTACCCTCCAGTCCTGTAGCATAGTCCTCAGTGGCAGAAACTCGAAGGGAATTTCCATGAATAGAAAAATGAGCGTGGAAGCTAGACTGCACCTATAGCACAAAAATAATACTTAGCCATGGGAAAGAATGGTTTAATCCATACCTGCTGGCTTGGGGTGTTTGGACAAGGTTTCAGATGAGGAAACTAGAATGCGGAGCACAATGGAAATCCCCTGTTTGCATTCACCAGCATGGGTATTATGTGTTTGTGTTTCTGGCTGTCTACAGAAAGCCTGCGCAAATAAGCAAGGATTTAGACTACCGACTGTGTCAACAGGATTTGCCTTGGGATGGGCGACTGTCTTGTGTGTCAAGGAAGAACAGCGCAATGGGAACATGAGGAATAAGAAAATAAAGTGGGGAAAAAATTCAGCTCTCAGAGGAAAATTGCATGCTCAGGGTGTGCAGTCAGTCAGGGTGTGCAGTCAGTCAAGGTGTGCAGTCAGTCAGGGTGTACAGTTAGTCAGGGTGTGCAGTCAGTCAGGGTGTG